>NC_143571.1:19984090-20287121 GCF_054136105.1 Typopeltis vanoorti
TATGAGGCGTTCCCACTTCCTAGCAAAGTGTTTCTAGCTCACGAAAAAAAATTACTATCTGTTTAGAGGGACGTTACATAACTGAAAAAATATTTCTAAAGTCACACAGATATGCACATCTTGTTTATGCAGTTCTCGCTGAAAGGATCGCTTCGATAACCTTCGGCGCAGGTCGACTATAAGTAAAAGCATTTCGGATAACACGCCAAAATCTTGATTCTTCATCTTTATATTCTGTACAGAATTATTCTTGCTGTTGCCCAGAATTTCTCGTCGGTTATGGACGGAATACCAGTCTATTTCTTAACTAACACATTCCGTTAAGTTGCTTTAAGAGATATTGCAGGTAAGTATCCAGGAGGTCAGCCTTTCTAGAAGTTAAAAAGATTGCCTCTAATGATAGTGCTTCTCATTTGAAGGCGAGTTGCCAGGTTTCATCCGTAAGTGGAAGGATTTTCCTCCTCTTGGAATAATCATCCTCAGAGTAGTCAAACCTCACGGAGAACTCCTGAGGTTTAACCTCATAGCTTTGATCGCTTTATTGTTAATTCTAACACAACCCATGCTTTTCATAGGCTATCATTGTACAGATGCCTTTATATTCAGTGTAAACATGCAGTTTAGGTATACAGTCAGAACCCATTGAACTGTATGCACGTGATTTCAAAGAGATTAGTAATTCTCCAGTTTGTTTTTTATCGGCCCGTTATGTGAGGTGCCTAACTTTTTTTTTTTTTAACTTGGTACCCTATTTTATATCCGGAATAGTTAAAGGTATTTTAGTGCAAATATTAACAGTCACGTGTTTGTTGTACTTGAGGATCCTATTACTAACAATAAATGTTGCATCCATTATTATCATATCACAAGACTGTTGAAAATTCTTGTTTTATCATGTTGATTCCTGTCTGGGTGTATTCCTGGGTTGGCCAGTAAGTCTTAAAACAAGTAACTATGTAAGGTATAGTTATCTTTCAATTGGCTTAATCATTAAAGCAACATACAAGAGACGAGGGAATAGAACATATATATGCTGGTCATAACATATTACATTACAAACCGCAGTGTATTTGAATATTAAATGGCATTTGCTTTCGATGCTAAAATTTATGATGAAGGCGGTCTTTGTATTTTTTTAAAAACACATTTAGTAATCTGTTTTATTAGAGAAAAATTCATTTCTTCATCCTTTTGTTGCTATTTCCAAAGAAACTTCAAATCCAGTATTTTTGGCCTCCTATCCTAAGCTGAATGTTTATTTTAAACGTTCGTGTCCTTTCCACCACAACACTTATCCATTAAGGTTTTACGTGTATTTCGGCAACATTATTATTAATGTTATCAACAGACTTCCATGGACTCAAGAGACTCATCATGGGAGGTCCTACTGTCACATGCACAGCTCATTGTACCTCGACTTAAATGCACTCACTGTCCCTGCGCTCACTGTCCTACACTCAGGCAATCCATTCCAATCGCCCGCCACTCTCCATGCAGAAAATCTAATCTATTTCTCACTTCCCACCTTATACAGCTTCCAGGGATGGCCTCTCGTTCTTCCCCCTCCCCCCGTCTCCAGATATTCTATGAAAAATCTCATCCACGCTAATTTGGTAATAACCCCTTACCAACTTATACGTCTCGATCATGTCTACCCTATTCCTTATATCCACTAGGCTCTGTAATTTGCATTCTCTCAATCTGTCCATCATATCCCACATCCCAGAGAACAGAATCCAATTTAATCAATCATCTCCGGGCCCTTTCCAATATCTCATCACCCTTTTCTAAACCTGGCGACCAAATGTGTTCAAAGTAATCCATATGCGCCCGATCAAAGTCTTGTACAATGGAATCAAACACATACTTGCTTCTACATGTAAGTGTTCTCCGCGTCATTCCGGTAATCCACCATATCATCGTCACAATTTTAGTAAAATGTCCACCAGATTTCAAGTCCCTATCTACCACAATCCCCAAATCCTTCATCTCCTCCACCTCCTCCAAAATATCAAAACATCTGCTCTGCTTCTCATTACTCTCTCTAACTTTGCGTCATCCGCGAGCAAATGTATATCATCATTTAAGTCAGTCCTTTCCAATGTCATTTACATACAAATTAAACAACAATGGCCCCCAAAACAGATCCCTGGGGTACACTGCCAATGACTTTTCTCTTCTGGGATATCACTCCCCATACACAATCTGTTGGCTGTCTGATAAACACTAATCCGCTGTTCAACCCCAAATTTAACTGCTAGTTTGTCATCTGATAATCTGTCGAAAGCCTTTGCAAAATCTAAAATACTATTGTATATGTGTCTCCGTGGTCCAGTGTATTCGTCAAACTTGTTACGCGCACACTTCTTCTTTTTTATCTGTCGTTTCAACGCAAGCAACTCTTGAAGCCGCTTTCCGCTTATGCACTCCAGTTTACTTATTGTGTTTCATTTTGCTTGGTTATGATCGGATTGAAACGAAAACGGACGGATCGTTTTTTTTTTTATTATTTTATTTTATACAAAGGTACGATGGAAGCTACTAATAGGCGTTATACTCACGAAACCTACTTAGTTCGTCAAGAGCTGTTTACAGTACACAGTCAAAAACGAATGACGTCACTATAAAGAACGTGCTATTGCGAAAAAGCACATTTTTAATGCTTATCTCCGATCTCTTCGACGCTCGTTTAATTACATTCGCATCGTGTTCAAAAACGAGTGCTTAATAGGACATTCAACTCAAGAAATTAAAAGTTCGTTGAGTGATGAGGTGCGATAACGTCTGAACGACCCAAACTCTTCTCGAGTGTGTAGATGAGATTATGACATCCCACTCATTGATGAATTAGTTTATCCAGTATTTTCTTAGAGGAGAGGGGGGGGGAAGCAATGGGATAACTGTACAACTTAGAGTTTCGATCAAATATCCCTATCATACAACACGCGTTGTGGTGAATCGGAAACCACCTCCTGTGGTTTTAACTGCGCGTGCCTTCCTGTAATACTTGATTGAAGTTTAACCAACATCCACGTTTCGTATCCAAAGCCGATACAATTTTTGCTTTGTAACCGAGGGGAAATAAAGTAGTGCCTATTTGTCAGGTGGAAGTGTGCGAACACTAGCGAACATCGTACCCTTCTATTTCTTTAGTCTGTACCTCTTAAGCGATTATCAATAACTCGGAAAACGTCTCTAGATTTCTTAGCTTTAGCTGAAAGTTGCTGTAAGTGCAGAAAGAGAAACACGATAATTTAGCGTCTGTGGGAAACGCAGCAGCTCCTTTGACGTATAGACCAATCTCCACTCTGACAAGAGGTAATATTTATGTTGTAAGAGTTTGTAGCGTTTTCTTGATGTAATCGCACGAGGCTCCGGCGACACGTCGATATTCTGTACGTCTAAAATACAACCTTCCATTTGACAGTGCTTTTAGTGGAAAGATAAAATTTCGCATTCTTTTAAAGTTATGCATGATTAAGACACGACACTTTAGATCGCCAAAAGGCACCGGTTGGACACACACGTCATGAAGTGACAGCCAAAAATAGATTGCCGGTGAATTAGCAGTGATACTCGAGAAACGGATGTATGCTTCATAGTACAAAAGTTTATTTAATTCCACATTCAGATAGAGGTATCGAGGATTGATCTCGTATCTTAACTTCAAGTTAAGATTCTTTCGAAAATGTACAGCAAACCGTCACTTTGAATTTAATTTTTTTACCCATTTTAGAAAGAAGTTTAAAGTAATTGTAAAAGAGAAAGGGAGATGTTTTTATTTCCTTATTAATCCAATTTATTATTTATTTCTGAAGATTTCGAAAAATACTCGTTAAACAAATATGGAAACTTCTGGATATTTTTTTATACTTAAATGTTATTTAAAAAATATTATTTTCTGGAAAGTCTACATTAAAAATATTTATCATTTATTTTCTGAGCGATCTATTGTATATGAAAAAAAATATGCACAAACCTATGAGAGACAGCAAAAAGATGCTGCCATACTGGATTAGGAACATAATATGGCGACAATTGTCTATTTTAAAGAATTTGTAATTCTATAAATAATACGCTGACAAGATTTACGATATGATAAAAGGTTTATGAATATGAATATTTTTTTCAAGTGTTTGAATGTGAGCTTGAAAAAATATTTAAAACGAGAATCCTAGGATTGTTAAAGATTAATTTCCGCCATTTTTCACAGATGCATACAAGGGTGGCTAACGGACCCTAACCCTTCCTTCCTGACCTGAAATGTTGTGCCACGAATATGGATGTTCGAGGAATCTGGATGATCATGATTATAGATTGCATATCTGCTCTCATCGAAGAAAAAATCTTGGGTATGTCAGTCATCTAGATATACATGATTCAGTAATAATTAAATCATATACATATCTATTTAATAATAAATATCGTGAAATGATTTATTCCTAATACACTTCAGGCGTCTAAAAAGTTTAAATTTCGCTATTTAGCATTTTGATTTATATTTAAAAATCCAAAAGTTACCATCTACCATAAAGTTCATAACGACTGGGCTAATTCCTTCATTACTGAATCCTAACTTGTACGTTTTCTTTTTTAGGATGTTTGCGAAGATAATTTCAGTGTAATACAAAAATTTATTTTATCTGTGGCTCCTCAGAAAGAGGCAAAGAATGAACTTGTAAACAAAATATATAATTTCTGTTGTGCAAACTAAAGTTCTTATTCGAATTAGCTAAACTTAATACTAAAAAAAATGCTTATTCTTACTTTTCTAAGTGCATTTAACGGTTCTATTCTTGCGCTTTTACTCCATATCTCACTAGAATAAGAACAACGCCCTCTAGATCGTATGCATTTCAAAAATGCGTCATCTGGCATTTTCCAGGAAATGCATCAAACCACGAGGATGAAATCTAGTGTACATTGAGTTTAATCACGCAACTGGCCATGAGCGGATAGCGCGTGCTAAACAATGCAGTGGGTATTCATTTCACAGAACCTTTTAAATATAAGCAGTTTTTTTTTTTTTTCTGAATCATTTCATCGCTTTGCATGTTTAATTTTTTTCCTTTAGAGTTTTGCTATTACTTAATCATTATCAGTTTATGCAATCCGTTTAAACCAGTGCTTTAATTTCTTCAGAAGAGATGGGTGTTTATATTTTCGACCAAATAGCGAGTCTTTGTAACTGGAGGAAACAGAAAAACAAGGAAACGTAATAAACGAAAGGAAAAATCAATACCTCCAACAATATACAACGATGTGCTGTGTTAGTTTTCACTTTTATGAAAGAAGTAATTTGTACTAATGAGAGTTTACTGTTGCATTTTTTTTATGAGGTCGTTAAGGAAGCAGACGTAGCAGAAAAGTTTAAATAATGATGCCATTATAATGATTGGGTGTACTGATATAATGGACCCTACAGTATCTAAGTATAAATTAATCTCTGCTACGTATTTAGAAATTAAACCCTTATGGAGGAAACAAACTGTTGATTAAAAAAATGGTTTGTTTTAACTCGAACACCTTAAACGAACATAAAAAAATGAAAATGAAGAAGAAAAATGTCTTTTAAACTTGGAAATTTCAGATATCTAATTAGTTTTATGTGATTAGCGTAAGAAATTGAAGTATTACACACTTTGGTTGATAAGGAATTTGCAAATGCTAATGAGCACTGATAAAGGGAAAAAAAACGGATATTATTTTAATTTAATGTGATTTATTTTTTTTCCCTTATTTTCCTTCAAATTATTAGGACTACCATCAGTAGAAGGACAGTCTTAACTGTGGCGATTAAATCCTTTGCTTAAAAATTAAGTGTTTTTTTTTTTTTGTTTTAATTTTTATCATAATATTGTCTTCAAGGTTTGTCCCCGTCCAAATGTAGGAATTACTAAAGTAAAGACATCTTGCTGTTTGTAAGCGTGTTTATAGAATTATATCAAACGTGACCGTATAAAAATGTATTATTCTAGCAGTTTTTGTTGATGTTATTTAAAAGACAACATGAAAAAAAAATCATAACCTCCTTCAAGCTGTGTGTCCATAGCTTGAAGGAGGGACTCTTCTCCGTGCATCCGCAGCGTGTCATCAATTCTTAGCATGATGATGGTTTAAAAAGATTCCATGTTTGGCTTCTATACCACGGTTTCCAGATTATTTGATAATAAATGAATATACCAAAAAATAAATCAAAATAATAAAATTCCGATAACCAGCCCACGGTACTAATATGGCATAAGTTTACGATCTTCCGTGGGTGGGAGTCTCAAAAACCCTGAAGACTCAAAGTGAAATATTATATTTAAAATATTCTATTTGTTCTGTTTCTCAAAATGTATTTTATCTCAGGTCGATAAAGTCTTGTTGCGCTTTCGATAATGCTAAGTCTACAGAAGAAAGACCATTATAGATCAGTTCTAGTCCCGATTAGAGGAACCATTTCTATACTTTTTTTAATTCTTCACACACACACACACACACACACACACACACACACACACACACACACACACACACACACACACACACACACACACACACACACACACACACACACACACACACACACACACACACACACACACACACACACACACACACACAGTACATAAAAATAATAACTAGTTAGAATTGGAAACATCGTCTCATATAGCACGCAGTGGGAATGCACTCAACGCCGGCGATGGTAAGAAAGACTGGTTTCCTATCCACTTCCAAAACTTTAGAACTAAAGATGTGTTCCACTCAATGAAAATGAAAGGATATTAGAGGATTTGTTATCCTTTCTTATTGCAATTTATCTTTTGATTTCATTTTTTCTTTCGGCAGAATATTATTGTGGACGAGCTCACATAGAACAGCCACGTTACTTTCATAATAAAAGTAGAATTTATTATTGCATACACTGAAGAGAGAGAGAGAGAGAGAGAGAGAGAGAGAGAGAGAGAGAGAGAGAGAGAGAGAGATTAGCTATCAAAGATGAAAATATTATATAGATAGGATCTCGGAATGCGATTTGTTTGTGCGTGGGGGCGAAGAGAATTCTGTATGGCGATATCCCCTTTCGTTGGATATTAGGATTAGCTGATTAGTGAAGTAAGATTATCATATGTCCAAGACTGTCTTCAGAGGATTTAGTGAGGCGTATTTGCTTTAAGCAATTCCATATAAGGTGCCATTTAATTGTTTTGCTCCCACTGACTGTGTATAAAATGGGATTTAATGCATTGCCACAAAAGCTCAGAGTAATTTTAGTTCGTTCACTACTTTGAAATGCCGCCGTCAGTTCGGTATTGAATGCCTTAATGATGTCTCCTCAACTTCCTAACACTTCAGTGATGTGCCATCGTAATTATCACCTTTTACCTAATTACAGTGCTTGCTAATGGAATCACAAAGTGAAACATTCTCTATCTGGGTGCATCCATTTGCGGAAACATGCACTCACTCATTTCATGCATTGCAATTATCACGCGCATTTCACGATGGCAGAAGTTGGGTTCGATTGATTGCTTTTTTTATTCTCTTTACTCACAGAATTTCAATCTGCCATCTTGTTTTGCCTTTTCTCCTCCATTTTGTTCTGTTCTCTTCCCTTCCTTTTTTTCTGATTTTAGATTATCGTCTACTCTTTTTCGGCTTTTAATTCGAAATATATTTTGCTATTCTTTCGTGTTTGTTCTTTGCTCAGATTTTCATGTTTTATTAATTTTGTTTATTCGCCTGTTTTTATTTCATTGGCCATTTAATAACAGTTTTTCATCAGTTCCTTTTGGTAAGCATTCTGTCTCTCTATTTACACTTTCCTTTAGTTCTAATCATTACTTTGTTTGTATTCATCTATCTACATCTCTATTTATTCAAAACTTGTTTTATTTATTTATCTATCTGTATCTATATCTCTTCTTAAGCTGCTTTATTGTTCTCTCTATCTTATGTTTCGTCAGTTTCTGTTATCATCTATGGTTGTGACAGCAAGATGATATTTACTATCAGTTGTCTCCGTCTGTTCTTCTTTCTGTCTTGATAAGTTTGCTTTCGCAGATATCTTAAAGAATAATTACTATCTTAAATAATAATTAAAGTTCCTATAAAGTTGTTTGATGCAATTCTTCTTCTTTGTTTTCCACTTGCGCTGCTTTAGATAGCGAAGCCGTGTTCGACTGTTGATTTCAGTGTGACGAAATATTTCCACAAATTAATATGAAAGGAGCAGGGGGATGCTCGTAAATTTATGATTGGAATTATTTACTTTGTACTTGCGAATGATTGCAATATAAATAGGCATGCAAAGTATAAATTATGCAGAATTTTATCTGAGCGAGCAAGGGATGTAAGTGTAGAGTTAGCCAATTGTTATTCTGCTTCGTTTTCGTCGTTAATTTTGCATAGATTTAATTTCCGTTTGCGCCAGGACAGACTATTATATTAAACATTTCAATATTTATCTCCTAAATATTTAAAGAGTTTACTCATATATTAATATCAGATGTATATCGAAGTTGATTCGAAGAAGTAGATGGAATTTAAGAACATTGAACATCATCTATCTTTAAAGGGATTACAGGATGAATAAATCAATTGAGCTACATTATAGGTCTATCTGCCGGTGAAATTAATCATTAGCGATAAAGGGAGAGAGGACGAGAATTGTGTAGGCGAGGGAAAGAGGAATACATTCGTTTAACGGGAGAGGTTAGAAGATGATTTTCTTGATTAGTTCACTTTGAAAGAAATCGAACATTAGGATAATGTTTTTATTATTTGCGTATTTATGTACGAGAGAACTAATACTTTAAAATCTGTTCTCATCTGTTCATGACATCTGTTCTCATCCAAAAGAACAACTGCTTGCAAGATCTGCAGGCCCTGGTTGCTCGAGTGGTCTCCATCCAACAAGCTGTGGATGCGAATCCCGCTGTGGACATGCATGTTTGTGTCTTTAGGTTGGGGGTGAATTTCATCGACAAGTGGGAAACAACTGCCTAGCTTATTGAAGATCTGAAATGGTTTGAAAAAATTACATGTTTGGTCTGTGGAACAGGGTTTCCAGACCAGGTTAAAAAGTAAATTTAAAAAAATCATATAAAGTTCATCTCATCTTTCTTTGCCTCTTTTACTTTGCGGTGTCTAAGGTTTGTTAATCATCGGACCTCAAACCCGTTCACAGGATAAGGTGGTCAGCCCTACGCCCCGGTGTATCCTATATCCGTAGTGTTGGGCTCTCAAGGCCCTTTTGCCTGCTTTGCGGGATGAAAACCCCCAGAATAAACTGAGGAAAAAACTTCACTGTCCACGCCCAAGACCAGCTAACTTGGCTATGACTGAGGAAGATCCTTCAGCTCCTCACGTCACTGATGGGAATCGAACCTAGGACACTCCTTCCCCAGGCATATGGTTGCGAAGCGCTCAGCGACTGGGCTAACTGCGCGGACTCATATAAAGTTAATAAAACAAACATGGAAAAAATCTTTAGCCATCAATGGTAGGAATGTATTATAGATTTATACAAAACCTTTCGGGGTGACAGCCACATAATCATCATCATCATCATCATCAAATTCCTGCCATGTACCCTCAAGGGGTGTACAGGATATGACAGTACTACATGAAAAAATTACATCATTACTAACTTCCTATCTACAATTTTCCTCCAAATCAGTCTGTTACTTGTCAAGACTCCAACATTATCAGATCTTATATTTCTATCGTCTAAGACACTTTGTACCGTATCAATCCACCTATATCTTGGTCTTCCTCTGGGTCGTTTTGCTGCCAACCTGGCAGAGAACACTTGCTTTGCTAATCTTTCTTCGCCCATTCTATTTAAGTGACCATACCACCTGAGATTAGCTCTGCTAACGCATTCCTGGACAGCCACATAAAGAAATATAATTTTGGCCAAGTTTCGATTTTCGGTTTTTAAAAAATTATGTGCTGCTTTTTTTAATTTTTTTTTTTTTGGAAATCTAAACCCATACATTTATTATTCATTTTAAATTTATTTTTAATTCTAATTTTAGCATTAAAAGATGTGTAGCTATTTTCGTGCGTAACTATTTTATGCGCTAACCAACCCTGCTGCATTTATATGGTAATGAATTTAAAAATATGAAAGTTTGGAATGAAATGCTAATATTTATGACTTCTTCGAGTCGCATTTTTATTAAAAGTCAAGGAGAAAAAAAACAGGTTGATTATAATACTCCATAGCGAACAAATTAATCCCAACAAGAGGCATTTTCGTCAAGTTTTTGGTTTTGGTTTGGTTTTTGATTCAGTTCAAAATAAATACTGTATAGTTTTAGTTCAATATTTTGGTTGAGTGCTGCCTGTTTTAACTGTTTTCATTGTCTCTACGATGTTTATTATTAATGCTTTGCGTTTTTAATAGTGTAAACAAGTTGACATTCCTCGTGTTTATGCATTCTGTGAGTGATGCGTGTTTGAACTGTTTTCACTGTCTCGACGATGTTTATTATTAATGTTGTGAATTTGTAACAGTGTAAACAAGTTGACATTTGTAGTGCTTTATTCATTATGTGTAGCTAATAAATGGATACATCTCCAAGAAAGCGTTCAAAAATATGTACTCTTTCTCTCAGCATACATCCATGTCTCGGAGACAAATTGCCAATGAGTGTGGTATTAATTTGGATGCTCTTCGTACTATTTTAAAGATGTTTAGGGAGACAGGTACCTTTCTCCTGAAAGAAAATGAACATATATGCGATAAGGGAAAAACTACACTTACTCAAGATCGTTTATTAGTTAGGGAAAGCAAAATGAATCCAAGATTGTCTGCTGTAGACTTAAAAGCAGCTTGTGGAATTGATGTTTCTGACATGAGTCCGTCAAAGATTCTTGGAAGCAGGGAAGATCGTCCACAGACCACAAAAGAAACAACTGTTGAAGAAGGATACGCAGAAGAAGAAGCTTCAATGGGCAAAAGTGTACAAAGATTGGACTGTTGAGAAGTGGAAGAAGGTCATATTAGCAGATGAGAGCCATTTCTATGTCCAAGGAGAGCCAGTACCCTATGTTCGCAAATCAATGGCTGAGAAGACTTCTCGCACTCACCTTCAACAAGCTCGTTAACACCCAGATAAAAAGATGTTCCCGGGTTGTTTTACACATGCGGGTCCAAGATCACGTGTGCCTGTTGACGGTATGATGAAAAGTGACCAATACATAAACATATTGGAGAAAAGAGCGATCCCACAGATCCAGAAAGACAAAAAACTCAACTTCCAACAGCATCGCGCTCCATTCACCACTTCAAAAAAGTAAACGAGTTCCTAAAAATGACATCCAATTGCTTCATATAAATTAAGTAAAGTTGGAGTTTAAATTTTGTGCTTATTTTCTTGCAAAATTAACTTTTTTTCTTTAAACTCTGAGTGTTCGGATTAATTTGTTCGCTACTGTATCATTTGTGTTGTTTATAATTATTTAGAATCGACGCGATTGTTTTAATCTTTCTATTTCTATTACCATATCGATCTCTCTTTTATCATTTATACTGTTTTAGAACACAAATTGCGTAAAGAGTGCAGAAGGACTTTATAAGAAGGTTTAGTAACTCCCGTAAAGCACTGTTTATTACAAATCATTACGCAGTTTGCTTTTCTCGTAATCAAAGCCAGAAGGACGGAGTTGTAACCAATGCCCTTCACGAAAGCCGATGAGCCGCAGGGGAACAAACAAATAAACAAACAAAAAAAACTTAAGAGATTAATGACTTTGAGTTGAAGAAATGGGGTGGAGTGTAAGAACACATTTCTAAATAGTTGCTACGATACGACGTAAAAAAAAAAAAAAAAAACTTCGATCCAGTTTTGCTTTAAATTATGGATGAGTTCATTGGATTTTGTTTAATTTTTTGAAGTGGTTTGGATGACAAAGTACTCCATTTTACTGCATGATTTAAGTCTTTAACGATCGTCATCAAAGCCTGCGAAGGGTTAGTAAAGTGGGGCTTTATTATCATTTCCTTCTTTTCTGAACTCACTTAATTTCCCAATTTTTTTTTTAAAGTTCAATTAGTCCAAAAACATTGGCGCACCCAAGAAAATGCCACGGGTTTGTCTTCCCACCCTTATCCCCTAGTTAAATGATTTTTATGCGAGTCCCGATAAGTGTCTCCGTGAAAAATTTTTCTTTAATCGCTACATAAAATACCGTGACCAAATTTTCTGGGCGTGGCGTTGAATCTAAAAAAATCATTTGTTCTTTCCTGAGTGGTGTAATTAGGGACGTATTTTGTTATGCTTAACCAAAAAAAAAAAAGGGATTTAGCTGTGTTGTTCTTCTCTTCATGAGACTGTGTTAAAATAATTAACCCACATTTCATCTTCATGTGTAAAATCGTTGACTACTTTTATTTATGTGAATCCCACCCAGTAATAACTGTTAGCCTGCATTGCGTTAGTATTAGTAGCATAGGTGAGCTAAGGATTATGTAATCTTTGCTCTGGAGACCAAACCGGATTTTTTCAAGCTAATTCAAGCCTTCTCTAAGTAAAGTGATGGTGGTGGTAGTCTCATATCGGACAATGTACCACGTAAAGATGTCCACAAAAATGTCCACGGTTGGTTGGAGAGCAGATGTGCCTATTGGCCAACTAGGCCAATCGTTTTAGATTATATATCGTGTAGCTAATGTAAAATTAAGTATAGTAGCTATTAGAGAAAATTACATCTAATATACTTTGTTCTTAAAAGTGGCATTCCGATCATTATGGACTTCGTAGGTTGAACTCGAACTCAGAGTGATTTAAAGTAGTGGTGAGCATCTTAATATTCGTTTAGATGATCGCTATTTTCATTCTTGATGAAGTACTCGTAAATGTCCTTCGCCAAGTATACAACCGATTGTCATGGAAACATGAAAGAGAAGAATGACGTCACATCCGCTTAGTCAAATAATTATATGAAGCTATTTTATTATATAAGCTGGGCTGCACAACAATTTCGTAACAAGAACATTGGTAGATGGTAATACAAAAGCATTTGTTATAACCACACGCAAATGTGCTGTAAATATAAAGAAAGGAAAGAAGGAAGAAGAATAATGGTAACTGTAATACGAGAGCTATTTTCAAACATTCATAGGATGCCATATAGGTGTCCTATTCATTAGTGGAATAGGTAAACTGCATCTCGCACAATCAACAGTAGGCAATGTTATCAACCAAAGAAAATCTGAGGATATACTTCAGCCAGAACACCAAGGGATCGAAGAGCACTCGAAATAGTAATATGGAGATCTATGCAGTGTAGAAACGACCAGTCATAGTTCATTGCTTATTCAGGGATTTGGATCAGTAGTAGACACTACTTAAAGAGCTGCACAGGTTCCGTTTGTACGGAATAGTAGCTGCATATAATCATCCGCGATGTGGAGCGATAATCGTTCATAATCGATAATCGATAATCATGCTACATCGCTCTACAATTAGATTGGTGAATGCGGGATACTTTATGACTCCAAATGTGAAATTTGCTAGCGAAGATATAATCAACTGGAAATGTTTCTCCTTTACTCGGGCCAATGCTTATAAGGAAAGGTAAATCCTGGCGAACGTGCAACACCTCTGACTAATACAATGTTTCCTACATCGTGACAGTTTTAGAACAGACCCATATCTGTTTCAGTACGACACTGCACCATGTCGTACTTCGGTGCAATATATTAATGCGATTTAAGGAAAATAATATCGAAAAACTTGACTGGGAGAGGACACTGCCAGAGAAGTTTCTCTATAGACGCGTATAGAATCCTTACTTATCTTAACTCAATGCTTTGGAACAAAGTGAACAAAAAACAGTCGATCAAACCAATGAGTGTAACAACAGTGGCCAGAATGGTGATCTTGTTGAGCCAAAATGACTCAAAATATCTGATGTATATTAACGCCATCTGGTGGAGAGGATGCCCCTAACTATAAGGGTCAAAGGAGGATCAGCACAGTGTTTGATGAATATGTGTGTGTGTGTGTGTGTGTGTGTGTGTGTGTGTGTGTGTGTGTGTGTGTGTGTGTGTGTGTGTGTGTGTGTGTGTGTGTGTGTGTGTGTGTGTGTGTGCATAAAATGGCATACATCGTAGGTAGTAATATAACGAAGGCAAGTTATAGCCTACTGATTACAAGCTCGGAATAGCGACAAACATTCTGATATTCCGATGATTGAATGCCCACAAACAAATATCCAAACGGTAAGATTACATACTTAAATAAAACACTGTTTAATAAAGAGGATATTTATTTTTCTTTGTTGAAGTTCGTAATATGAATATCGAATACGTTTTTATGCTATTTCGAGAGGCAATGCGATACGTAATTAGCAGGCAATTGGATCGAGTTAGTTAGCTACACTATTGGGATAATTAAAGGAGGTGAAATCTCCCACCTCTGTATGATAACGATTAACTAAACTACACACAAACCTCTTATATACTTGGTACATTGCTGAGTAATTAGAGTGCGAATGTAGGTGAAAGTATATCATTTTGTTATTATTTATTTATTGGAGAGACATTCAATTTTTCTTTGGCATCTTCTGAAAAAAAACTGAAACAGGAATATAAAGCGCAGAAATAGACAAAAAAGTCAAGAGGATCTTGCTAAAACACGGACTACAATAAAGGAACAAGTGAAAAATCACCTTTCCTATTGTCGCATTGTCGTAAGTAGACAAGAAAAGGAAGGGTATTCAAAGTGTACACTACTTCTCTAAGCGCTAACCCATGTCAACTTATTCCGTCCGTAAATTTGGCGTCCTCAAAGTCGACAACGTAAACCCATCGGAGGCATCAAGCGACAGAGACCCTGCCGAAAGGAACACATAAGGCCGCTACAAATCCCCGTGTTCTCGCCACTTTATGGTCAAGGTGGCGACACTAATCTACGGAGTAGTCTCTAGAGGGGGGGGGGGGAAGTGGATGGGGGGGGAGGGCGAAGAGGAGAACTGATCCGGCGACACAGATGGATAGCGATCGTTTCGATCTTATTCTCTTTTACGGGACGGACGGTGGGAGGGCGGATTCGATTTCTAATCGGCTCCGCTTCTACCGTTTATTATACTACCCTCTTTGTCCGTAGCGCACACCCCATAAAGAAAATTGGGCAATGTCTAGTCACCATCGCTCCCTCCCCTTCCCGTTTCTTTCACCCTCCCTTTGTTTGCCAGAAGGCTGATATTGGAAAGCGCGGTGTCATACGTACGTAGGAGGATTGGTGTTTACGTCACTTCCGGGAGATTGAAGAGTGCAAGTAAGTGAGGTTGGGATGTTCGGCATAAAGAAGCGAGTAAGTGGTCGGAGATCCAGCGCACTTGATTTCTTCATATTTCTCGGGGAAGTATGATTGCATCTTATTACAGATGGCCATTGTCACAATTTGTGATCAATGCAATAGGTTTTGTGGGAAATGCTGTCAAGATGCACGCGCATCGTTCTTTGTCTCTCTTTTTCTTTTTTCGCTTTTGTGGTGTGAGATAATACAGATATGTTTGAAAATTTTCCTGCTCGGATATTATATTCGCTTTAGATGTTAGGGAAATAAATCAAGAATAAAAGACAAGGATTGTCTCTGGTGCGGTTTATTTTGTACGATAAAAATACAAGATTTTATTTTATTTACTTTTTTTGTGTTTAAACGATATGTTTTTGGTTTCGAAGACTTATTTACTGCTATTGAACTTGAGGTTTTTAAACGGCATTTGTAAACTTAAGAGGGGAAGGAAATGATTTAGAATATTTTAAATAATAAAACATGTTAATAATAAATGTTAATATTTTAATATAGCAGAATTCTAACCTACGATCAACTTATTGTTATTATTATTATTGAAAAAAAAAGCTTAATAGATTTTTTTCCAGTTTATTTAGTATTCAAAAGTATGATAGAAAATAAATGAAAAACAAGATGCAAAACTTCAATTCTTTAACGTTAAATTCAGCTATACGTTGTGATACAATAAGGGTTTTTTGAATATCCGACAGAGAAAGGTAGGTTTCAGCAAGTTCAAGAAGGAGAATCTTCCACCAAAGTCAAGTCATTCTATGTGCGTCCAACCAGGCAGCATGGACTGCTGAACATGCTGAAGGAAAATCAGTCCAAAATGTTTCACTCATATTATGACCAACTGGTCGAGTGTGCCTAGAATGTAGAAACACACACACAACACACACTGAGCTGTGTGCAGTTTAGCATGTACAATTTAGGTTTCTCTGAAATATGGTTGGCCGAGCAGTTAGCGTATCCGCTCTCCAGCAAAAAGGTTGCGGGTTCGAATCCCGCCGTGGGCATGGATGTTTGTGATTGTCTGTGGAAATACTAGTGGTGGTGGTGGGCAGTAGATGGCATTGGTGTAGCTGCGGTTAGTTGTAGTTGGTGGATTGAGTGGTGGAGACAGAGAGTAGTAGAGTAGGTGTCCTCCCTCAATGAGTCTTTGGACTCCCTGCAGGTGTCACGTAATAATAATTGTCAGACATTATTCATGAAGCTGATACTCATCAATTCATAATATAACATGAATAACCTTTCCTCTGTGACTACTCTTTTTCAATAAAACTAGTGGGATTGTTCTATTTTCTCAAACAATACATTCTTCTTGGTCACTGCTTCATTCGAATAACAATGAGCTTAGTTTGAAAATCTTTTTTATTGTCTCTTCTGAACTATACAGCGTTGCAACTCAAGATTCGGAGTTGTCCCATACTGTGTTGATTTTTTTTGTTGTTGTTGTTGATTCAATTTGTGTTGATTCAGTTGCAGAACGAACTTTACGGACGCGATCTTTTATTTTCGTTGTACTGCCTATATGCTCAAACTGCAGTCATCAACGAAGCGTGATATTTTGAGCAGGTGCTCATCGAGTTCCAGACAACGCATGAAAATTTCTGTGTTATAATCACAGGCTTTTGTTTAGGCAAACAAAAAACATTTGCATTCAACTCACCTGAAAGACGAGTAGTGTCAGCCATTATTGTTAATGAAAGAAACACGCCTGCGCAAATGATTTGTGACTTACTGCTGCTGCTCTCTAGTGAAATTTACAGGAACTACTACAATACATGCACATGCATACTACCAAGTTTCAACAGCATTCCACGGAGAATTTTTATTTGATTGAACAGCACAAGCATAAATTTAATAAATTAGAAGAATTCTTCAGTTAAAATTACCAAGAACTATACAACAGTTTAGAAGCTATCCTGAATTTTAAATGATTTATAAAGTATTAATTAAAAGTGTTTTGGATGAATTATAACACCGATGTTCGTTTTTCTCTGCTTTAGTTTAGTTGCAGTTAGTGGATTAGCACAGATAGGAACACAGTTTGTTTATTGCAAGTGATATGTGCTCTTTCTAGGAGTCCTAGTCAGCTAAAGCACCCTTTAGCTCCTTTATTTCTGACACTCCCTTTTCTCGGAACTTTATTTTGTTTCGTTTGTCTGGTAATAAAGGCAGTTCTTCTTTAATTATAGTTGGGAACCATAACGTTTAGCTTACACTATGCGTTTTGTGTGCAATGGACATGTGCGTGACAGGTTTTTAGCCTCTTTCACGAAACTACTCCAAGATCTCAGCCAAAGTGGATTTTGCACTGCTATCTAACATATTATTGATTAAATGCCAGTTTTCTTTCATGCAATTTCGTACTGAAGTTATTCCTTTTTTCATTTATTCTGTGTTGCAAAGGGAGGAGGGGCTTTCGTTTTTATGACTGCATTATTTGAAGTCCGAAACTTAACTTGCTTTGCTAATTGGCAATTTTATCCAAGATGGGTTAATGTACAGTATAATTTCTTTACACAGTTTCTCCATTTTTGGTTATTTATTAGTTATTATTTGGTTATCATTGTTTCTGATTTTTCTTCTTCTCCTTAACGTATGGCAATCAATAGCCAACGGAAGGAGGACGTCGTAAACTTAATCAGTACTGTGATAATACAGTTAATCCTATATTATAATCACATTTATTCATTGAATATGAAGAAGAAATGTACCATACAGACATGATCTATCCCAAGCTATTACACGGTCTTAAGCATTTGACAATATTCTTGAAATATTGAGCGATACTAATGTTCGCTAAAACATGTTGGGGTTCTTGAGAAAGACATGTGAGTGGATGATAGACGTTTCTTTTTTATTAAATTAGTATCGGATCCTCCTTGAACTATATGCTGAATGCTGGTGTCGGCTTAACTATCAGGCATTTGTCTTGTAATTTCACAGATTAAAGGTAGATCGACCCAGGGATGTAAATTGAGGACTCCATTTTAGAATCAAACGTAATTCTCTGTCACTTTATAACTCCATTAAAAGCAGTGAAGTCACAATATTCATCTACTATTCCTTTTAAGGCTTATTCATATAATTGTCGACATTTATCAGCCTACTAGTAAACAGACCTATCAATTAATTTTCAAACAGATAATTTGCATATTTTACACTAATTTTATTATTATGTTATTAGTATTATAATGGCGATTAAATAAATTATAACTGTACAACTTAATTTGGACATATATTTGTTTTCCTGCTGAATAATAGAAACTCCCTAATTAAAACGACTTTCATAACAAACTCTAAATTAAAACAAAATTCGTTCGAGAGTGTATTAGTGAATACTAATAATAATGAATCTTTTTTATGAAGCATTGGGCAATCTAGAAGAATAAAATTCAGGACTCATCAGCCAAAAGAAAAAGAAATGTAGTGCCTAAATCTCTAGTGAAATGACTTCATATGGACGGAAATCATTTTGACACTAATGACAAACTTGGAAGTTTCCTTAGAAGAGAAACACTAGGGAGAAAAAACCCTAAGAAAGTCTTACGTTAGTAGTGAGCTTTCGATCATTTTTTAGATAAAATCGAAGGCCCTGTCGTTCTTAATTGGCTTCAGAGGAGAATTGCGCGATTTCTTTGGAATGCAGGGTTTGCATCATTACTACAGTCCAAATTATAGCCACAGAAATCCAATGAACCAGGATGAAAATATTCACTTTTCGATGCTTGGGATAAGTTCCTTGAAAAACACATAATACCGAAGAATCCACCAGCTATAAAATTACCATTAATGCCGGGGATTCTTTCAAGAAGTCGTTATACACGAAGACTCCGTTTTTACGGCGGGGTGTCCCTTGGGAGGGCGGACAACAAGAACAGTCATTCTGTCAATGGAAAGGAGATGGCGAACCTATTACGGTGGCAGTCCGACAAGCGACTTAAACCGCTGCATTTCTTTTCTCTGTCATTTAGCATATGGTTTTATGGAATGGAAAATTTTCGTAATC
Organism: Typopeltis vanoorti; assembly: GCF_054136105.1. NCBI lineage: Eukaryota > Metazoa > Arthropoda > Arachnida > Uropygi > Thelyphonidae > Typopeltis > Typopeltis vanoorti. The sequence goes on from NC_143571.1 coordinate 20,003,405, forward strand.
TCAATAGCTGGTTTTGATAATAGATGTGATTCTTTTTTTTTTTTTGTCACATAAAAACTCGGTTGTCATGGAAACGAGATGAATAATCCTTGTTTTATTATCATTTATGGAAAGAGCGAACTATTTTGTTAGCTGGTTTTTCGTCGATGTCTGTAACAAACCCAGGCATGATGTGAAAAATTAATTCACGTTAAATACGAATTCCGGACGTTGAATGATGTGGGTGACGTAGACAAAGAGCTTTTTTTAATCATCTCTTAATGTTACGAGCAAAAGGTCACGCGACAATTGTGAAGTTATTAATCTCTCCGACGACAAATGTAAATTAAAAGTAAGTTGATGCAGGATTCATTTTAAAATTCAGATGGCTGCAGTATAAATATTATACAGCTCATTATACAACACCGTCTATTACTGGCCATCGTATAACTTTTTATATTTATTCATATGCCTTTTAGCATGACAGTTTTTCCTATTGATACACTAACGTGCTCAAAACACAGAAGATAAAAAATGAAACATCCGAGGACAAAATCTTTATAAAATCTTTTTATAAGTTATGTTTATTAATTTTAGCATTTTGAATTTTTTTTCTATAGTATATGTTTCATTTTTAGCATCCAGGAATTTAGAGCTGGTTATCTTGTGATTGCAAGAAGTTTGTTAATGAAGTACAGAAGTGATGCGACTGTTATATCGATTATGTGACTTACAGGATTTTAAGTTTAGTATCCTTTTTTTTTTTTCTATGAATTTCATTTAAAAAACCTTCATTGATGTAATTAGACGTATGGTATTTCAACATTTTTTTTTTTTACTTTCGGTTGCGACAAAAAAAAAGACTCATGGAGCCAAATCTGGAATAAGGAGATTGCTGTGCTTGTGGTCGTTCCATTTTTGTCCAAAAATGAATTTTAAATTTGGATAAAAATGAGTCTTGAAATGCAAGAAGGCGATGCTTTAATTGAGCCTTATTTCTATTGAACTTCTACTGAGCCTTATTTCTATTGAACAACATATATATTATTGTTTGTTACTTGTTATTCTCTTAAATATTAATATAAACGAAGAAAATACAAGCAAACAGAACATTAAATTATATATAGCCTTAAGTTTTTAGATTTCTATTTTTAAGCATACGTTATTCACTTGTCTGTATAAAAATCCCCTTGTAATTAGTTTCTCCATCACAACTCTTAAACCGTGCAGGGAAGCTACAGTCACATATGGCGATCACCAGTGTAAAACAGTCGATGTATAATTCATCACAATTTCATTTAAATGGAAGCGAGCGCGCTTAAATTTAAAATTGCTTTTAAAACTTTAGAATTCCATTAACATTCCATTACTTCGCAACGATATACTAACTCAAGAATTGTGCACACAGCAGCGATGAAAACTGTTGAAATTTACCTTTTTTTCTTCTTCTATTCTCTCTCTCTCTCTCTCTTGCTATAACACACTGCGAAAGGAACATGCATGTATAATTAAGGTAAGTCGGAATTTATATTTAAATAAGCTTATTGCACTATTTCTATTAGAAATAAAAAAAAACGTTTCTATCGTACTCGGATAATGGTGTTTTCGGCAACTAGGACCGGTTTTCTTTGACGCTTTGAGTTAAATAGTTGAACATTTTATATATGGCTATGGTTAAGATGTGATGTTTCACTATTTTATAAGGTTTAGTGCTCAGAGAGAGAGAGAGAGAGAGAAGTGGAAATAAAAAGTAATTAGGGATACTGAAATATTATGGGCAGGAAAGATGAGATGTTCTTTTGAAAAAATTGTGGGCTTGCCTATTTTCATCTGACGAATAATTATAAAGGCATTTACAACTGAATGTTAGTTATCTAGTTTCGTATGGAGGTACGAGGGTTCCTCAGAAATATGTGTTCTTTTTATTTAAGCAAAACGGAACATAGATCTAGGGACATATGTGATTTATAGCGAAAATACTCAATGGACGAAGTAGAAAGTGGATTAAGTGGATAGAGTAACTCTTGAGATGAGTTCTCGAACTCCATGATGGTGCCAAATATAAAAACAATAATAATAAAGTACACAATGTTTAACTGTTTTGATAAACATTTGTTCTATGTACTTTCGATTTGATTAAGGTTATGTAATTATTATTATTATTTTTTTTTTTTGAGGATATAAGATGGTATTTAAGATCGTATGATAGACTGACTATTTTTGCGCAAGTCTGGTATCCTGGCTTCCCTATTGATGCCGATACAGTAGAGTGAGTGCAAAAGAGACTGTAAAGATGATATAGGGATTTTGGAATATAGATTGTGAAAATCGATTGAGAATTTATGGATTACAGACACTAACAAACAGTAAAAAGAGTGATGATGGCGTAAAAAACTACTGGAAGAGTCATATAGGATAACAGTAGATGAAATTTATGGAAGGTAGGGTGGGGGAGAACGAGAAGACATCCATGGAAGAAGAAATAAAGTGTTTTGCTAGTAGCAGTTCATTTCTATAATGATTCCTACATAATTTCATAATTCCTTCATAAATTGTCCCTTTAAAAATTAAAACACAAGGTACCATGTTTCGTAATAATTTGGAAGACTTTAATTATATATTCTAGATTTAAATTAAACATTTCAATAACATTTTTGAGATTTTTATTTTAAGGCCGACTTCAGAGTTTTCAAATGTACCAATGTTTGTAGCATTTTACAGAAATAAGTTGTCTGTGACTTGCATTAAACTGAAATTAAATTTTTAAGTTAAATTACAATGGTTAAGAAATATTTTAAGATCTTAACGTAATTTCTAGATTAAGCAATTCTTGGAAAATGTCTTTATATTACTATACCTTATTCTTTTTAACATTTAAAATCACTAGCGTTTAGTAGCTGATTAAGCGCTATTTTGGGAAGAACTAAATTATGGTACCATTAATTTTTTTCTTTCTTTCTTTCTTGAGTTCCACCGTAGAATATTTCGATGTTTGAAATCTAAAGTATTCAAACATCAAAAGAAAGAAAATGGTCGAATCTCTTTTTTCTCAGTTTTGTGTATTTGGCGATGTTTTTTAAAGTTGTAACTGAGGTCGAATCTTAATTAATGTGTACAGTTCATTAAGCCCTAGAATCACCAGATTAACTTTCTTTAGTCTTCATTTGTTTCTAATCATCCAGTGAACGCTGCTCCCAATGAAGTAATTTGAAACGGAAGTAGTGCAGCCTAAACTTGCCTCATTTAATTTTGAAAGCTGATAATTACTGAGGCTAAACGTCAGAATAAATAAGAGTAGATGATGCCAAAAACATTGTGTAAGTTTGTAGAACATCTTTATCGCTGTAATGAATTGAATGTTTCGGAGAGAGCGAAAGTTTGGTTTATTGGACGATCTTGGATTAAAAGTTTTATTTGAAACGAGGCACTAAATATGAAACGTTTCCTGAAGTAATTTCAGCAGTGACCTTTGAGGAATTTAAAACGATGATTTTAAATCAACTTCTGAGGATTATAAGATGGATGATGGCATTTTCTTTTTTGTCTCTATTCAAGTGGCATCCTAAAATGTAAAATATTAACTTATTTGTTTTAATTTAAGATTATTTATAAGATATTGCTTAACTTAAATGCGTGTCTTCGTTTTAAGATGGTTGTTGCTGCCTTTGTAATCAATATATGTTTTATTATCAAAGAAATTATGAGGAATAGTTCATTATTCCGTAAATCAAAGAATGTTTGCCTAACAAACGTATAGGACCTCTTGAATACGTGAATGAAAGAATAAATAGTGTCTCTCCAACAGAAGGATCGAGCGATATTAGCTATTTGTACATCTTGCATTTCATGCTTAACCAAGATATATAAACATTAGTGTGCTGTGAGTCATTCTCATAACACCCACAACATGCTTTTGACAGTGGTGTCGTGTGCACTTCATGATAGTCATAACTTATATCGTAGGCGCCTTCCTGGATGAAAATAGGTCATCAATTTTAGGTATTTCAGTGAGTTCATATCAGCATAGTCTCCACCACATTAACATCTATCAGGCATCTTTGGAATATCAGGAAAGTGTAACACCCTCAATGATCTGTCTGTGTACCGTTTAATTGAGATTATTCTGCTTTTTTTATTTTAAGAACTATATGAGACTCATTGACTGAAGTCTATAGTTAAAAGCAACGATGGAAAAGAAATGATGTAATAGGAAGTCACTGATAACCATTCTTTACTTCCTTTTTTCTCCAGAAAATCTAATACCATGTTTTCAAATTAGACGGATAAGCGATATTGGAAATTGGAAATTTTACAAATGTAACTCTTTTTTTTGCTAATAACATAACCATACATTAAAATTTAGGATGATTATGATATATCATTAGATAAATTTATAATACAATATAGATGTATGTACTTTCGCATACAAGAATATGAAAATGAACGGCCAGAATTAGAATTTCAAAATTTATTAAAGTAAATAACATAATGAATCATTCTTATTACACACTAAATTCTAGAAACGGAAAAGAAATGCGTATACAGTCAAAAGAAATATGAAAAAAAATCAAAGCGCAAAAATTAATTCATTTATTAGAGGAAAAATTCGTATGCTTTTTTGGAACTAAAAGAGAAGTTAATAAATATTCAGAGTCAAATAAATAGTTGAGTGTTAAGGTAAATTAAGAAACTAAGGACTTACCTGATAACATTCTTCACATTAGTCTATGAATTGAATTCTAGAATAGGCGATATTGTCTGACATAATGAATGGAATAGGGGGGGAAAGGAAGAAGAATTCACTTGAACTAAATCCACGTGAATGATGATGAAGAAATGAACATACTGCTTTATCAAATCCACTAATGGAAGAACAACTCAATTTTTCTAGCTTCTGACAGTCGGTATTCAGTTCTAAATCAGATTCGAAACCGATTTTGGAAGAGAACTTGTTAAGCTTTTCAAAACTAAAAGTGAGTTAGTTCATTTCATATCAAACAGCCGGATTTTCTGTTCTAGAAAGTGTTGTTTATCCTCCCATATGGGATTACAGGCCTGAAAGGAAACACAAAAACATTCTGCAGTCATAGGCAGTAATTCAAAATGAAGAAAGCCTAAATCCATGAACGGAGGAGGAAGAAGAAGATATCATTAAAATAAAATAATTCATAAATAGAAGTTATTTTCCTGAATTTTTAAATGAAAGAATGATACATGTATTGGCATAAATCTATAATTGAAATCGAAAACAATTTATTTCGCTTAACTCCAAATGAAAGAAGAAAATGATAGAGTTGACTTAAATTTGAATTTGACAAGCAAAACAGAATAAGCGCAATATAAAGTGAGTAAAACAAATTTGACTGAAAAATATAAAATAATATTGCTATAACCAAAGATCTTTCGATAGCATTTTAATGGCGTTAAAAATTCTTGGGTAATATTTGTTTTCATCATTACGTGAGATATTAATTGCAGTGAGGATGCAAAGATCGTCTTTCTTCACAGAACCTTTAATTTAATGATACACTACATCATTATTTTAAACTAAGATCAGCTTTGTTGTATGACCAAATAAAAAGGTATGATTGAAATAGCAATATCATATTACGTTTCTGTTTTATGCATATGCGTAGATCCTTATAGATCGATTTGTCTGCGTCATGAAAAACCAGAGTTTCTGGGAAGTGAAACCCCGCCACTACCTTATGAGACTGGTTATATCTTTAACTTCAACTGAAAAACTCTGATCAAGGTTTTTCGCATCTTAGACCGGATTCAAACCCAGGTTTTATCAATTAAAGAGCATCGTTGAAACCGGCTAAGCTGTGCAGTCTCCTTATTAATATTACTCTTTCATTTTATTTCGTTAATTTTTGAGTTTATTTATCTTCAAATGACTAAATCTAAAACATATAAAATTCAAATACTAAAATAGTAATAAAGTTTAAAATTGTACTTATTATTCTGAAATTTTCTGCTTTCCAAAAAAAACAACACGTATTCCTATCATACATACGTTCAAAATGTCTTAATCGGCAGGACGATATTCTGTGAAATGTTCGGTCTTATCTTAATTATTTTCTTATCATTTGTCGAATGGGAAGCATTACTACAGCTGTACCAGGAATAATATTTCCGGACAGTGTTCGATATGTTGCTTCCTCACCAAACTGTAAACACACACACACACACAAAGTGGTAACAGCTGCATCCACTTATTTATGGCACGAGAAGGTGTAAGGATTACGTTTACTTTACTCTGTGTGTGTGTGTGTGTGTGTGTGTGCATTAACCATTCGTTGCCATCTAGGGTACACACTGCACTCGTGAATGGAACACACCATTTTAAAATACTGTTGTGTTTGATTGTGGACATCCTAAGGTTTTAACGCTGCAGGCTAACAGAGAGAGATAACGAGAGAGAATGAGGTGGAAACATCGTTAACATTTTTGTGAGCAAACAAGTTTGGCCGAGTTCCAAAACCTCTCTTGCCAAGTTCGATTCTCTTGTCGTGTTATGAGCATTTGACCCAGTAGCACAAATGAAATTATACAATTCTTTATTAAATGTGTTTCTATGGAAAGAATTATTTTAAGACGAAATGTTACTAGGAAATTCCAGAGTGGTTGCATTTATTTCATGATTATAACCAATTCAAAGCGTGTTTCAAATTCTACACACATGACAATATCTTTTTAACATTACTTAGTAATACTAAGTAATGTTAAAAAGTAATGTTAAATATATTAAAATCTTATTAGAAATCTTATATATATATTTAAGATACTTTTTTGTCTGTTTTTGTATCTTATTAATTTTCCTTTTAAAGAATAAGATAACCTTCATGAACAAAACATGACTAAATGAAATACATCAGTTAAATTACCTGTACATTTCTGTCTGATTACTTACCAATCGCAAAGGGTGGGGGGGCTAAACCTTCGCCATACAGTAGAAGCAACTTACTCTCTGAAATACTCAAGGAGCCTTTCTTCCACAACTTCATGATAAGAAATCCTATCGTAGAGAATAGCAATTCTTCTTTCCTGCGTAAAATAGTCGTGGTGTGTGGATCGTATGAGACATTTTATCCACAGACCAGACATGGCGCTTCCCAAACCTTAGAAACATCGGTAATTGGTGATGTAGAGTAACAGATGAATAGCATAAAATCTACGCTTCAGATGGCCCTGCTAGAAATCATATCCGAAACAGACCTTCAACAGCCAACTGCAGAAGACGTGATACCTACATACATCTTGCAAACCAGTACGGATATGATGGTACGCAACTCGTTCAATGTTCGCAATATGCAATTCTAATTCAATGGACACAGCAAATATTTATCTCCATCAGAGAACCCTTTATTATCTCAGCAGGCATTCATCAAATGGGATCTGCCCTACCGGAGTAGAGCCACGAAACCAGATGCAGACATGCGATGGTGAATGTGGCAGAATGCCCTTCCTATTCTTACTAAACTACACAAATTTAATCCGGATTTTCCAGAAAGTTGTCTCTTCTACGACCAAACCGGAACAGCCAGGCATGTCTATCTAGAGTATCTCATTAACAGCTAATTGATCAGTTCATGTCAAGAAACTGCATCCCTAATCTACAGTTATTTGCATTCTGAAGAAGAATACCTCATCTTTATACACGTGAAGTCAAAAAAGCATCCAATATTCAGCTTTTTCATCACTGCAAAAGCAGTGATCTACAACAAGAATAGATAACAACACATTTATCAAGAGGGGCAGCTTAACTCCTCCTTACGTTTCATGCAAAAAAGTGAGAAACCGTATTCTCCACGAACATCATCGCACAAGGAGACAACAACACCCTAGACTTATTTCATCATCACTGTAATCAAAAGAATCAACTCCTAAGCAGTATCGTCATCAACTTTCCGACCTGGCAGCAGCATCATATACTATCCCAAGGGGGAAAAGAATGATGTTCTGAAAATCACCTGAACAGTGATTGAAAATCGACTTTCCTGTCTTAATAATCTAGTAAATGTAATGTTTTAAATTTTAAATTTAATTTAAAATTCAAAAATCTGAATTACGAAGTTCTTTTTAAATTGTTATCTACTGCTACTACAAGCCATTCTTTTCTATTTTATTTCTATTCTATTCTTTTTATATTTTGCCAGTTATTGTAGAATAATATATTAAAAGAAAAAAAATTACGTCATCTAGAAATATATTTTCTTTTTTTATCTTCTTGCTGTTATTCTGTCAAAAGAAGAAACCAACACAGAAACATCTTGATAAAACAGCAAAACAGTAAAACAATTATATGTATTGAATATTGTAATAATTTATTGTCATAGCAACCACTGATACATGTGATTGTTGTGATCATCGTAATCATTTTAAGATTCGTCAATATTATTTCTAAGTAGAAATAATGTTGACGAAATAGTGGGATGTGATACTCTATTAGTTACGCTGTTTAATCTCTTAGAGAATCTTGCAGGTTTTAAGCCTTCCAAACTGACTCGCTAATAATTTAAATACACCTGGGTATTACGGAAGTAATAGATCTTTTCCTCTAGCATGCAGAAAATATTTGCGCGACATCAGCCGACAAGATGAATGGGCTGTATAAGCTGTGGATATGCAGTCTACAATTTGTCATGCTATGCAGAGGTTTCTGGGTGTCATTTTCGTAGACAGCTCCCTGAGGTAAATTCCATTGTTTTTTCTGTTTCTGTCCTGCACTTCTCCAGTTATTACAATCGTTCTATGCTTGTGTGATTTCCTTCATTCCGGTTTGGAATCGATACTCCATTTGCCGTCATCTAAAACAAAATCTGAAAAAGAGCATCTCCTTTCATCGCAAGTTTGTTAAAGTGATGTGCGTATCGATTTATTCATAAGCATAGAAACAGTTGATAACTCGAGCTACATCGGCGCATCTAAATCAACATTTCCTCCACGCACGTAAAAAATGTTAACAGTTGAAAAAAAATAGTTAATTAACGAATTAACTATAGAAGCAATCAAAAGGCACAATATTTTTACAGTCCTCCAATCTTCTCTCTTTCTCTTTCTTGTTTACTCCATAACAAATAATCCACGTAATTAACTATGAATAATTTATAACAACATTATTGTAAACAGTGTGGCCATCGCTCTCTCTTACAAATCCGTCCATTTCTTTTTAATATTTGTGGTTGTTTCATATTCGTTATCTTCACTTGAACAACTTGAGTACGTTCATAACTTTTTATGTTTGTCGCTTCTGTTTAAATTTAGTTTTGCTTTATCTCGTCTAGCTGTACTTTATTTCTTAGAAATTTATTTTTACGATGCGTATGACGTATCGCATGATGCAATATCCGTTTCAATAAATTCCAGTTTCAATTTATATTCATATTACTCTATCTTTCTGTCTGTCTTTATGTGTGTCTCTTTCTTTCGTTTGTTCTTTACGTGTTATGCTTATATTTGACTTATCTCACCTTTTTTATATTAGCATTAATCTCTCTCTCTCTCTCTCTTTATCTATCTATCTCTTTACATTGCAGTATAGTACAACTCACTCTATAATTTCTTTTTTCGTTCTTTCAGCACTATCTTTCTTTTCTCTCTCTCTATCTATCCAGTTTCATTTTATTCTTACTATTTGCATATAATTTTCTTCATCTTCTCTCTGAATATTTTTCTTACCTTTACCAGTTTTTTTTTTTAACTCTCTCTCGATTACTCACCCTTTCTTTTCCGCTTGTCTTTATCCGCCCGTGCATTTTTCTTCCCGAGCATCTCTATTATGAGAACAATGCACGATGACACTCACGAGACAAGAAGGCACATACACAGGAGATGGAAGGAAACAAACAGTCCTATTACCATACTGCATGAAATTCTCGATGTCGCTACAGTTGTTTACCTTAATAAATGACCGAGAACAAGTAGTTTTTCCTCCGCAGACACGTGAGTTACAATACTTCTCCGCCCCCCCCCCTTCCCTTCCTGGTTTACTGCTACTACTTCTCTCGGCAATAACGGGAAGCTGTGATAACGCACAGTGTACACAATCTCGCAAAGAGGACAACTTACCGAGTGCCATCATCTGTCGCGCGCTTACACATTCATTCTTTCTCGAAGTGACGGCAAGAATAGCTTGAAAAGTACGACGTCAGCATTCCGAAAGGAGATAAACGGAACTGGAAAAAGAGTGATGTCGGAAGGTTCTCTGGACAACACCATCGGTATATCACCACATCCCTCTATCCCCCCTCTAGACAGCACGTGACTGAAAGCCGTCCTAAAACAAAACACGTCTGGGGGTGTCGCATTCCTCAGATTCCATAATGACGACACTGTTTTCTGCCTTTTTGCAGTGAGATGCGTTTCAGTAGATCGATAAACTACACGGTATTAGCCAAAATAGCTTTACACTTTTGCATTTCCTATCATTCCCCTACAATAGCATGTTGAGGAGACTTTTCAAATTATGATTGAAAAATAAACCGTTCCCGTTTTTTTTTTGTCAGACTGTAATCATGAAAGATAAATACACAAATTGCAACAATTGATATTATTAGCACGTTCTGATTTAGAAAACTTAGCATTGTTGAAAATATTTTTTTTATTATTATTGCTTCTATTGATTGTTGGTTCTTCCCTGTAGACTTCCTTGACGCAAAAAAGTATTCGATAGTGTATTTTAGAATATGTTTCTAAAATTAAATTTTACACATGCACAATACACAAAGGTATTAAAAGTATTTTAATAGAAACGCATTTATTAGCTTAAAAATATCTTAATATTTCCTGGTTTACTGCAAATCTTTTTGTTCCCACGATTCATTGTGAAGCGACTAGCAGGTGTAACAACATTGTGGCGGGGGGGGGGCACGAAGTCATATGTCCGTTAAGCGTGTGAGCAACTATTCGTTGAAATGGCAATTATCAACCTTTTTCTGTTGCAGCTATTTGAACTCACGTGAACAACTGAATAGCCTTTTCCTGTAAGGAAAAAAATGAGACTAATAATTCGCCACTGGACGGCAAATGTCCCAAGGGGATAAAAGAGAGAAAAAAACGCTTATTATTGCTGCTTATATAGCGAAGAATTTCCGGATGCAGGCTAGGATGCTACTGATAAACGAAGTGGAGCATATTCTTATGCATTTAACACTTCTCTCGTGATAAAATAGTTCGTGGAAAAATACAACAATAATACTTCTTAAGTATTAACAGAGCTCCAGAACAGCATAACACCAGACTTAAGATAAATACTAAAGATAGAACGAATCAGTGCTTTACATTACTGTTCGAGATGTCAAGAAAAACTAATAATTTAAAGAACAAAAATAACAAAACAAAATTAAGGACAGAGGGGAGAAGTTCAGTTATATGTCCGTTTTAAAGTTTTCAATAGTCTGCGCGGTTAGCCAGTGGCTGTGCGCTTCGCAACCATATGCCTGGGTTCGATTCCCGTCTGTGACGTCAGGAGCTCAAGGATCTTCCTCAGCCATAGCCAAGTTAGCCGGTCTTGGACGTGGACAGCAGGGTTTTTCATCCCGCCAAGCAGGCAAACCGGCCTTGAGAACTCAACACTACAGGACATGGAATACACCGGGGCGTAGGGCTGACCACCTTTTCCTGTGAACGGTTTGAAGTCCGATGATTAATAAACCCGCAAGGTAAAATAGGATAAAAAGAAGATGAGATATTTTCAATAGAAAACATAAGTTTTCTATTAAAAACATCATGTTTATCCCTTCCTAAACGCAATTTGTACTTAGGTACGTGGTGGTCCTGACTGACTATTCTATGGGGAATGACAGAGAGAGAGAGAGAGAGAGAGAGAGAGAGAGAGAGAGATTTGTTCGATTGTACGTGCATTATTATTATTATTATCATTGGTACAATAAGAGCTAATTCGATTTTTGTAATGAATTCTCCTCCGTAACACAACTAGAAGAACGATACGTACTGTGTAGTTGGAAAGACATGGGTTCTAACCCCGTCAAGACCTTTTCACCCGATGGTAAATTAACCAGTCCTCACTCGAGAATAGAATGAGTTCTTAAGTTGTTCAACAGACAATAATGAAATCAACTCAACTTCAACCTAATTCTGATGTTGCATCTCTTCTATTTGATCCTGAAGGGTTTATGATAGTAAACGTCTTAAACTATCTTTCTCAGCCTATAAGAGCTTCAGTTTATTCCTTTGAATAGCAAGTAATAAAACTAATTTCGCATCACGCTAAAACTGAACGTCAACTTCTGTCAATTAACTAGCGAACGAATCCAAAAAAAAAAAATGTTTTCACTAATAGCTGGTTTGTTGCTAATAAAAAACCGACAGCATAAAACAAGAATTCCTCATGAAAACAGAAACGCTTCTAGGAATATAAGAATGATAACTCCCTCCGTTACTGTCACCCAAAATTACTGTTTATTATTCCTCCCCCTTTCCTTAAAGGAGAGGTGCATTAAACCTATCGGTTGCATACAACATCACTCACAGATGAGAACGAATCGTAGCAACATTCACCTATTCTGCACTACACGTGTAATAGCTTAGTGGTATGTATATATATATATATATATATATATATATATATCTCGCGTGCCATTTAGAATGTAAGGGGGGCAGACAAGAAGGGGAAGAGAACGTTACTACCATTATATTTCGCTGTCAGGCGAGAACATTCAGAGTAGAAATCGTATCCTTAATATGAAGAAAAATTTCTTTCGAGGTTTTCCGTGGGAAGCGCTCTGTTATTTTGCAGAAGGAAATGTGTGTATACTCGGCGTATTATTCTGCAAAACATTCGGTTTGAAAATGGAAAATTGCACGTAATCTTCCTCCATAACCATAAAAAATACATAACACACCACACCGAGATTACTTTTATTCCCCAGAATTCCAAGCGGTATTACCATAATCGCTATCAAACGTCCTTTGAAATATCCGTCCCATTAGTGATGAGGACTATAAAGGTACACTTCCCCCTATTTGCTTTCTTCCCCCCTTCGAGTCTTCAGCACCTGTATCTTCGACTGAATATTTAAACTGCTGCACGAGGCTATCCATCATGTCACTGTTTCCAATATTCTTAGGGCATTTTTTTTCTCTCTTATTTTTTCTATAAACGACCGTTGGTACGTGATATTACTTTCATAAGGATCGAGTTCGGAAAATTGTAGTTGTTGCCAAAAGTGAAAATAAAACAAACAAACTTTGATCAGACCCTAAAGCTTTGATCGAAGTTTGGAATTAATGAAGATGGAAGATCAGGAAACTTATAACGAGAAGCATCGAACATGACCGAACTCTCTGAGTAATGCATTTGCTTGCTGACGAATTCAGCAAGCAAAAGGAACATTTGGTTAAATTACCAAATGTTCCTTTTTTTTTTGCATAAAAGATTGACTACGGTAGGAGCCACGTACAATGTAAGAGTGACCTTAGTCTGTTCACTCAGAAGATAGTAAGTATAAAAATAGCACACACGTTCGCCATTATTTATTGAGTCTCGGGAGGCCGAAATGGATACGAATTCGAATCCATACGCATAGTATAGGTTCGAATCCATCTCCGATGCGAACCTTTACACAGTATTTTCAACTTAGGGTGAGTTAAGTAGTCTCCGACGGAAGTAGGAGGATGTTCCCCTCCCGGTAAACTGGGGTTTTTCTTTTATCAGAAAAATCAGCTAGTGAATCGACGCAGTTGATAGAAGGACATTATTAGTAATTCTAACATTAAATCTACGGAAATTGTAGTCTTCTTAAACGACATCAGGATCACTGATCCGGTGCTTCTCCTTGTGGCCGGAAATAAGCACGCCACATAAGAGCTTCTGTAATATATGACATTTCTTAGCTTAATATGCAGAAGAATAAGTGTTGCGTGTTTTATCAGGTAGAAACTATCATGCAATGAAATAAACTGAAACACAAAAAAAAAATAAATATATCACCTTTCCTATTCTTAAGGTATCATTACAAAAATTTATTTCAAATCTTCTGAAAACGAAGGATATTCCTTTTGAATCAAAATCCGAATTTCTGCGCTGCCTACGTTGAGTCACTCAACATCAAAATTAACCTTTTTACGTTCATGTTGGTCCGCGCGGTTAGCCTAGTGGCTGTGTGCTTCGCAACCATATGCCTGGGGAAGAAGTGGCCTAAGTTCTATTTCCCTTCAACGACGTGAGGATCTTAAGGATTTTCCATAGCCAAGTTAGCGTGGGCAGCAGGATTTTTCTCCTCCAGTTTATCAGGGGTTTTTCCTCCTGCAAACCGGCCCAGTGAACACACAGACTACAGTCTAAAATACATACTTAAAAAACCCCTCATTAGGAGGGCTCAACCAATCCTGAGGGGACAATCGACGAACGGGGGAAACCCCACACGAATAAATAAAATAAAAGTTCATTTTGGAAAATGAGATTCTTTCTCCTCCAAACAAACAAATCAACTTAATAATCAGTGACACACCGCTATCATTCTTGAAAACCTAATACATTTAATTGTCTGGGCAATTATGTACAAGTGCTCCTTATATTTGATTCATGTCTTTATTGTGCGAGATTTAAATTCCTTAATACAACAGTTCCAACATTGTTTCATACTTGCACATCTTTATTCCACAGTCTTCTATAGAATGTTTTCTATTATGTTTAAAATATTTTCTAGAAAAATATTGTTATAGTAATAATAATTGCTATTAATTAATAGTAATAATAGTAGCTATAATACATAGATAACAGATGACTTATACATCATTTTATGGAGATAAAAATAAGTCATTGAAGAAAATCGTGTAATTTTTAAACCCAAAACAATTTTGATATTTCTCGCTTCTACTCACACAAAATGCAAAGTCCAACATCCTCGTATATTCAGCTGTAGGAACCAAAGCACGCTTCAATTACATAGCTTAAGGGACCAATAGTTGAATATACATGAAATTGAATATTACGTAATTTTCTTTGTAGTTAATAAGTAGATCGCTTGCTACCTAACCTCGTCGCGACTAGACACATATAGTTTCAGATATATAGTAGATGATATACTAGAAATACCAAGGTGTTGGTATTTCTAGTATGTCCGTTTATAAATATATGTAAATATTAACATGACGTTTTTATTATTATTTTATTTTACAACATATACATAAAGTAGGTTCATACACATTGGATTTCTTGATATATCGTAAAACTAAAGTAATAATACCAGCCAATGAGACTTCGTTATAAATTTCATTGTGCGTTTTAATAATGGTGTAAAGGTAATAATAATACAAAGGTGTTCACGTTAAGAATTTTTAACATCACATAATTAAGTTTAATTTTAAATAGAAAAACAAAGACATTTTTCTGTAGATATGTTGTAGAAGTACCAATTAATATCGAAGTACTACCAAATATCGGTACTTTACTATATTAATTAACATTCATTTCGGGCAAAGTGAGTCTCTGTACCGCCATCGGTCGCCTTTTAGCTTCGACTCTTTCTCCACCCCAACAAAGACAGCGAAGGAGTCAAGTGATCGCTCTACTCGGTAGGTAGGCACGTGCGTCGTCTTTGGTATAAATCTTCCCTTCCGATATTTTCCCCTCAAGCACTCGGGATACACAGATATGAATGTGTCATCCGCGATCCTTGTTGGCCGAGTGGCGCCGCTTAAATGGCCGTGATCCTAGGTGGCGGAAGTAATGCCACGTGCAGATGCTAGACGATGATGAACGACATCGAGCAAACTTGCTTATTAAGTCACACTTCTGTCGCTAATTGTACACCAGAGCCTGCGAATAAACCTCCTTTCTAGAAAATGACAGAAACTTGCGCAAACCTAAATGTGGATCATCAAGTTAACTTACGGAGTGCGATATGTTGGATTATCTCGTCTTTTATGGTCTACCAATCACCCCTTGACTGTTATAATGGAATCTTCGTGAAGTTTGTCTTAAGTTTTCGAATATATTTCGTGTCTGAAAACTTAACTAAGATGCTTAAGCCGAATTCAAGTTTCAATGTAAAGTGCGAAGTCTATATAGAACTAAACCAGTAAATTTAAAGGTACTTGGAAGTGCGATTTAGACTTCAAAACTTAAAAGGAACTTGACTAATTAGGAAACAGGTAAGCAGAATTTGGATAACTAGGAAATATAAACGGAGGTTAACTAAGATAAGTACTGATGTTAAATAAGAGTCCAAAATGTACTGTTACTAATAATAGCGAAATATTTCAATTTTTTGTCCTGAAATTCTACAATAAAGATGTAGCAAAGTATTTTTCACACTGTCAGTATATGAATCTTTGTTTGTGCATGTACGGTTGTGGTTTATTCCTGTAGTTCCTGATTTTTCTCTTTCAATCGTTTCCGACCGTAGGTGACTTTGTAAACATTGCCCACAAAGTATTCCTGGTGAATTTTTACATGGTAGTTCAGCATCGCTCCCCCTCCCCCTCGCCAAATTTTTTTCCGGGCTCAGAACCGGAAAAGGGTTGGGACATATTCCTGACTGTAATCCATGTGTGTTCACGGAGCCGATTCGCCTGTTCTGGGAAACGAAAAAAACCCTACTTTCGTATGAGACCGACTAACTCACCTTTAGTCGAAAGAGACCAGATAAAGGTTCCTCACGTCACTAACAGGGATCGAACCTAGGTATTTCTGACCAAAGCGCTTCGTCTATACTGACTGAACTACGGAGGCTCTTTCTTCTAGTTTACAATATAAAATTAATTCCTTTAGAATTAATCAGATTATAATAAAAAAGGCAAATATAATATTATTGCATTCCAGGCGTTGAAAGTATCAACAACTCCCATCAAATATTTGCATTATATTTGATTGGTGCTTGTGGAAGGCTGCAGTAGTTCTGGTTACAAAAGATGGTCTGTTGCTGATGAAAATGAAAGCTAATTGCTGGATGATTGATCGCTAAAATAACTTTCGTAAGAACGACGCTGGGCTTTTGCAAGCACATACTCATTTGACTTTCTGTATTACTTCTATTGGATTTATTTTCTTACCTCTGAAGTCTTATATAAGTAATACAAAACGATGTGTATTTGAATAAACTAATTACTGGTGCGTAACTTACCTGTTTACTGCTTACAAATTGTGATACATATATAAAAGTATTTCTCTCCCGTATCTTAGAAATGATGTTTCATGCACGTGCATGTAAATAATGCATTGTACTTTGTAATAACTTCTTGAAACCAAATTACAATAAAGCGTTATGTTTTCAGCACTCGTTTAAATCAATGCGCCTCCAAAATTTTATCGTTGCTTTCGGACAAATGAAAAGAATCCGATCTTTAGAATTATTCTTTCGTTACATAGCTTTGTTGTAAGAAAAGCCCTCGCTTTTATTTTCTCTTGGTCTAATCCCTTACACCGAAATAGTGTGACCAACAGTTTGTCGAACGTCTTTTACAAGCGCAAAGTTGCTGCCTCCTTTCAGCTCCTAGTTCCATGTTTAAATCATTGGCCAATCGAAGATCACGTGCTCTCACACGACCCTTTGCTTGTAGAAAACTCTATCATCTAAACTAAATAGGATTTTTCTGTTTTTCTTTCTTTCACTTCGATGATAATTTTACTGCGAATTTTTAAATTGGCTTTTGCAAGATAAAAATTCCATATTTCTCGTGATAGCGTATGTATATTATTTTGGTTTTATGTAGTGCGTGATATTACATTCGGAAAATAAAGTTTACTTCATTAAGTACAACCAAACGAAACAAGTCATGAAATATTCAACAGATGTGCAAGCATGAAATGGTGAAAGAATCTGCAGGTATATCTAGCAACAGATATTTCAGTAATTTTTTTCTTTCTTTCTGTTTTTTGGAGAGTTTATTTAACTCTGGAAATTTAAATTGGCTTGCTTAATTAATACATTAAATTTCTACATAATTATATTGATGAATTTAATATGAATGTTAATATAATTTTTTTAAATAACTTCTTTCTTATGTTCGTAATAACTTTGCAGGAATCACGTCTTTCTTAGGTACGTAATACTACTACTATATATATATATATATATATATATATATATATATATATATATATATATATATATATATATATATATATATATATATATATATATATATATATAATAAGCATTCAAAAGAACCGAAGTACTGTTTAGTTGAAAA
Organism: Typopeltis vanoorti; assembly: GCF_054136105.1. Classification (NCBI taxonomy): domain Eukaryota; kingdom Metazoa; phylum Arthropoda; class Arachnida; order Uropygi; family Thelyphonidae; genus Typopeltis; species Typopeltis vanoorti. The sequence goes on from NC_143571.1 coordinate 20,021,546, forward strand.
GGTCTGGGTTTGATTCTCCTCCCAGATTTGGGATGAACGAAATATTTTTCAATGCAGAAACATAATATTAAAATTATTATTAAAACATAATGATGAATGGAATTTGATCACAAAAGAAACGAAGAAATGATGAAAGAATTAAACCAAGAATCAGTAATAGAAAAAATTAAAAAAATATAAACATAAATGGATGGAACACGTTCAAAGAATGAAAACAGAAAGATTACCACAACAAGTCTTAAAGTACAAGCCATTAGGAAAACGAAAACCAGGACGTCCTCTTAAACGATTCAACGATGACTTCTAAGGCCGGAACAGGCCATGCTAGGCCTAAATCCTTGATGTGCATGATGATGATGAATGGCAGGAAGAATAACATAAGCAATATTCAAAAATGAAATAATTTAGAAGGACAAAAGTAGTTGCAAGGAAGGAATGTATGACTGCAGTATGTGTGTGTGTGTTTCGCTAGCTATACTATGAGGATAAAGGCTAACTGAATTAGGCAAGTATTATTCCTCACTTTTAGTTTAGTTCATTTGCGTCTAAACAGTTTGAAATTGAAGAGAAACTCGACCATTCGCTTTGTGTCAAGTAGATAGACCGTATTGTCAAATGAGAAGTCACACCTGTCATCGGAATAGAAATCCACGCACATCGTATCCTATCCCTATAATCCCCTTATCACTCACACAAAGCTAATCCCTTTTCCCCCATTTCAAGTTGATCTCTTCGTCTCTCTATCTCTCCAGGAACCTCTCCCCAAAAAGGAATTGAGAGTCATTTGAACAAAAGGAGTCCACACAAATGGCTTTCTGCGGAGTAGATGACTCTTCACATTGGCACACTAATTTTGTATCCTGTACATTCATATCCTGTCGACAAGAATTAATTACAGTGCCCGGCTGTTCAAAGCATTCACACACACACACATACAAGCGAATACTCTTCCAAGCAATAGGGCGAGCCCTCTGTAAGCGTAGGATCACACAGAAACCCCCCTAGAGTGCGGCAAAACTGCCCTTCATGTGGGCATTTGCGCGAGAGCTTCTCGATCCCAGGGTCTATGATACACCAGAGATCGATATTAAGCCTCAGGGGAGTTGACGGTGCGTTACCTGTAATTTATATGTCGAGGAGATTGGAGAGAGAGAGAGAAGACAGCGTCGAAAGAGAATGGCGCACACACACAGAGCGACAGTTTCAGGTAGGCGTTAGGAGAAAGGCATTTTCTATCCATCCTCTCTCTCTCTCTCTCTATCAGTGCCAGGACGTAAATCACTTTACACTCACTCCCTGCCATAATGGCACTAAAGTCGTACTTTCTACAAGATTAACGCCTACAATTCCAGGTCTTCAATTTAAACTTTGGGTGCGTCGATGGAGGAAACGTTGACTGTTTTCTTTGCGAACCTTATAAGGCGATAAACAACTTAAGTATATTTCCGAGTCCACATAAAAGTAAGTGCACATCAGCGAACATGAACACTAACCCACTCAACGAAAGGTTCTTTTTATTTATTTTGTTTTTATATATTTTCGGTCCCAATGTGTGTGTGTGTGTGCTTGTGTTTTGCGTGCAGTTTCTCTATTGAGCTGCTGAAGTGAGCCAATAAAATGTACTTACCTGAAAGGAGCACAAATATAACGTAAAACGTACGAGTTTGTAGAACTTAGCGGCTTTAAAACTTATAAAAGTGTACAGCAGATGGAAGAAGGGAATATGGTTGTTATTAAATTTTCCACCAGGGGTATTTTGACAAATGTTTTTAAATGTGCCGAAGTGAACCTACATATTGATATATGAAAGCGGCGTTCGATATTTTCACGGTTTTGAAGTCATGCAAGTAATGGAAAAGGAAGATATTTTAGTTCACGGTCTCTTAAACTGCAGCGATTTCGCTGGTGCAATCCTTATCTCTACTTTCTATCTATCTTTCTTTTTTTGAATATCTTCTCTCAGTTTTTTATCTGTAAAACTCCAGATTTTAAAAGCTATTTATAAAAATCTTAGTTCGTATTTCTGCACATTTTCCAGTAGAAAAATATTTGAAAATAGTCTTTCTCTTTATAAGAAAGAAAACAAATAGACTAATTACATAATCGTTCTTTTTTTTTTTCCCTTATTTCCTTCTTTCTCTTTTTCTATCTGTCTGATTTACTTGTTTTTTCTTTAGGGTCACTTTACAGTCTTTGATCTTCTATCTTTCCTCTCTCTCTATCTCTCTCTCTCTCTCTCTCTCTGAATCTTTGTATTTCTATATTGCCTCTTCAATCTCTTTCTATGTTTGCCTATTCTTTCTTTCTTACTTACTTCATCTTTCACTGATTTTCTTTCTTTCATTTTTCATTTTTCTTCCTTCATGTATTACTTTATTTTTTTATGACTCTTTCTTTCGTTCTCATTTATTTATCAGTTCTCTCTCTCTCTCTCTCTCTCTCTCTCTCTCTCTCTACACGACTCATTATTTCAAGAGCTTCCGTACCTCATTTAATATCGACAACATTTTGATTCAAATCTCTTCTTGGAAACGATGAACCTTTAAAAGGACTTTTCAGCTGAATGTGAGTTAGCCCGTCTAATACGATGACAGAAGCGCTTTTTTAGACTCCAGAAAACTCGGAGTTTTCCATTGAGCAAGAGGAAAAACTGAACAGAAGAACATAAATGCTTTTGGCAGGCATAAAAAGTTAGTTTCTTCCAGCATAATTCCAAATAAAATCAATATTTATTTTTGTCTTTCTTTCTTTCTCTCTGCTATTTTTGTTTTTTTTTACATTTTATTTTTAAACTTCTTATTTTTTAAAAAAATTCTTCTCCTTGGATCATGAATTCCATGAATTATTTTCTCTTACTTTCCCCCCGTAAGTTTATTATGATTTCATTACTTGTCAAACAATTATTACCAAAGTACTTTGGTATGAGGATTCAGCCTTTCCAGTTTTAATTTCCGTATTTGAATTAATTTGATCATTTATAACAGAAAATCGATGTAAACATAAAATAATTTCATCAGTATTGTTAGAAATATAATTTCCTTCATTTGCAAACTACATTAAACCAACAAATATCTATTTTGAAATGAATTCCTATGCAATTCTCGGTTCCTGGTGTTTAAAGAATGGAGAAAAGTTTCCTCTTTTTAACCGATACGCTTCAGGTTCGAATTCTACTGTAGTAGATGATCATCCACCTAAGTGAGACTACCACAGTGCTTAGTGGAGATCTGAATTTGGTCTGTAGAGCAAGTTTATAAACTATCTAATCCTCTGTCCATCAACAGTACTCATACGTCATAGGTCGACCACCCGTCGTAGATGGAATTCTCATAAATATAAGTGATAGGTTTTAATTCTTAAATGTGTTGCTCACAGATTAAGTAGTTAATGACACACACACACACACACACACACACACACACACACACACACACACACACACACACACACACACACACACACACACACACACACACACAAATTAACCGACATTATGGATTCGTTCGATAGCCACCACTGTTTCAACTCTTTAACCCTAATTTGTGACCTATAATACTGTTTTCGATTAGAGAGACCCATTTTTAATTTATTTTGATTTTATCAGAATCATTTTATGTGCGTTACATATTCTAGTATAATGGAACTAAATCACAGTTAAAACACCTCCAAAATTCTTTTAAAATACCAGCATAAACATTGGTGCACTGCCAAAATATAGCCGAATATTAAGATGAAAGTAATTGACAATATTCTTATCTCAATTAAAGCTCTTCCAGATAAAGTAAACAACATATTATCCATCAAAGATTTCTTTACAAACATCACTGGCATTTCTAATTACATTGTTGAATATGCTGATATGCAACTAAATAGTATATTACTTTGTGTCTGTGGCGTATCGCTAATTTTGGATTAGTAATTATCTTCGGAAAGTTATTTACGTTTCAAATATGAATTTCCAATAGATGGCGCCACGTGGTCTATTTCTTTTTTTGTAACGCGAAATTGTACGTCTCCTGAAGTAATGACGCCACCACAGCCTGGCTATCATTAACTGATTTAACTTGTTGCCGTGTTTGAAAAACAAATACAGCAAATGATGAAAAAGAGGATTTTACGCTAGAAATTTCTACCGTCGAGTAAGCTTGTAATTAACTAAAATGCTCGAAAGTCATAATTAACGCAAATTAGTAATAGTTTAAGCAATTTTGTTTCTTATATGTTTAAAAACTGGCAGTAAAATTGAACTAACAGTACTCTTTCTCCTTCTGTGCTTTTTCTTTCTTTCTTTTCGTAAGTTCCTTTTTTGGCCTTTCTTTCTCTCCTTATTCATATTACACCCTTCTTCATTATTCGTCCTTTATTTCTTCATATTTTTCTCCTCATCCGTTTCTTTTTTGGCCCTTCTTCTCCTTCCTTCTATTCCTCACGTTTTCGTTTCTGGATCTTTCTTCCTCTTTCATTTCTCTTCCTCTTCTTCTTCATCTTCCTCTTCCTCTTCTTCTTTTTCATCTTCTTCTTTTTCACCTTCCTCTTCTTTATCCTCATTACTCTCCCGTTTCCTGCTGACACATGATTTGTGATCATCTTTATTTTTTTCCTCTTCTTCCTTCTATTCATCAACTTTTCTGTTTATTACTTCTTCCTCCTGGTTGTCATCCCCCTCTCTCTTCCTGCTTCTTTTTCTTCATTTGTTTTTCATTGCTTGCTTTTCATCCTCCTTATGCTTCTTCTTCTTCTGTCTTTCTCGCGTTCAATGTTCTCATCTTTTCTCTCTCTGTCTCTCACTTTTCTTTTATTTTCCTCTCATTCTAATGTTTTTCTTACTCTCTAAATTTTCAGAAATCCAGAGAGAGAGAGAGAGTCTTCTAAAAATGTTGTTCAATCACATAAAATGAATACTTAATTCCACCCGGTATTTTTGAATGATTAATTTTTTCGAAAAGAAAGATTATATAAAAATGATCAAGGACATTATCGAAAATGAATCGCATGGAGTAACATAATTGATAACAGAGTTTTAATGGCATTTAATAACATTCCCAAACTGCTATACCCAAATTCGAAGCTTGGCAACAAGATCACTTTTAGACACCCGGCACACATCACCATCTAATTACTAGCTGCGCGAAGGTATTTAAACCTGCTAGCTGCAGCTATAACAGGATCGATTAGGAGGAGACAGGTAGAGCCTGTCTATAATTCTGAACGTTGCCCGTGAATGCAGTTGATGATCCTTTCATGCGAACCCATATGATACTACACACCACCTTAATAAATATCTCCCGCCACAAATAATTATCAAATAATTCCACAAATATTTCTCTAACTCAACTCCGACACATGTTACACATCGGACCTCTTGTGATCAATAGGAGAGCAGTTGTGGCTTGTCGGGGTAATGAACCATTATTGCGGCAGGGAAATCCCGAGGTGTGGTTTGTTCACTGACGGAATATGTAATAGACCGATTTACTGAGATGCAGATACACTAGTAACTACGATATGTAAAGTAGCTCATTTATAATAGCGCTTTGAGCAAATGTACAAATAGATCCACTGTTGTGGGATTTGGCTCATGTTTATCTGACTATTAATATGTAAGCATTAAATTATACCAACTGCGTGATGGCATCGAGTTTCTACAATGATGTACATTGGTAATGAGAAGTTCATACACTAATCACGACTATTGATTGCATTGTAAGAACAGCAAAAGGAACAAGAATGGAAACGTCCAAGACGTTCATAAGAAATGTACCATTTGTAAAGGAACTCGTCGCATCAGTCATTATCGAAATAAATGAACTTACAGCCTATTTCCGCTATGTGCTATTTACAGATTAATTATTTTTATTGACAGTTTGGGCACTAAAATGATGCTATTGAAACGTCAACAACAACAAATTGGAAAAATCAGATAGCTTAACACATTTTATATTCGTTCGTGTTTATTCATTTTGGGATAAGCATTAAAAAAGTCCCTGTAAAACTTGCTCTACTGTATAGCACCAAGATTGAGTTGTTGTTAGAGGATAATAATAGAATAATTGAATTTTAAACAATTGTTCAGAAAAATTTATTGTTGAAAATATGGATGGACTTAATGCTGATTCAATATATATATATACTGAATGCATTGAGTCCATCCACAACGAAATTTGACTCAAAATATTGAAGTCGGCAATATATCACATCCATGCATTGCGCACACCACAAAACCTGGAATACCATAGCAACCTACGTAAAAGAAGATATTGAGAGTTGTAAACTCGTGACAAGGAGTAATAATAACAGCATATTCTGAACAACTATCCAAATAGCTGACACCATAGGTTACGAACATCTATAAACCCTCTAATGCTACTGACCCTCCCACCTCTCTAACCAATCTACAACATCCATGTGTGATACTGAGAGATTTCAATAGCCATCACAATTTACAGTGTTATAACGAAAATGATAGTGACGGTGAAAAACTGGTGGAATGGTCGGAAGACCAGGACCTTAACTTAATATACGATGATTAAATTAAGGGGATAAAAATCCCTTATTATTTTACAGCCAGTATGTAAGTTCTTTTCATTTAAACTTTGATATCATCCTGGTCTAGCTACTCACTGATGAGACCTCAAAAAAGGTTGAAACCGGTCTGGGTAGTGACCTCTCCTCATAATGCAAGGCAGTATTACATCTCCGAGAAAATATCAAGGATAGTGAGGGAGCGTGCTCCACCTTTGCTTCGAGTTGCCTTGGTATTGTACTACCAGGTGTTCACTTATGCTTGGATTCGCCGATAGTTCTTCGGCATGAAACTCTTAGATCGTAGTTTTCGATCTCAGAGTTTCGCATACTGGCTGTAAAATAAGGGATTTTTATCCCCTTAATTTAATTAACTTTGCCAGACCAAATAGCCGTTTGGCTTTTCATCTTTAATATACGATGCTAAAGATACCTTTTTTCAGCTAGATGGCATAGAGGATACATTCCAGATGTTTACTTTGTAATCAAGGGTCATCATCATCAAAGTTTCAGCGTAAAAAGAAAAGTTCTTGGGCCCTTCACCAAGTAGTCAGCACAAACCAATCTTATATTCTCTAGGAATTCATATACCACTTATGTTGTCTGTCCCGAATCCTAGATGGAACTTCAATAAGGAAAACTGGAATAACTTTTCTGAACAAGTAGATGCCCATATTAGATGGATAAAATCTATACCTAGCAATTGCGGCAGATTTATAGGGGTGATTAAAGGGGCTTCAAAGAGAACTATCCCTAGATGTTACAGGAATGAATATATTCCGGGTTGGAACAGTGATAGTAACGACCTCTATTACGAATTTATAGAAAAATAAGACCAGACAGTAGCTAAGGATCTCCTGCATTCCTTGCAAGGAGAAAGAAATGGATTAAGACAGTTGAAAATCTGAATTTTACACATTAAAGTAGACAAGCATGGTCCTTGGTTTGGAGGTTGGATGCTAGTGCAACAGCATCCAAGAGACAGCAACTATTGATATCGAAGCGAAGGCCAAACATACAGTTGCGAATTCTAGACACCCTTATGATCATCACTCGGCAGAAGACATCAACACACAATTGTTGAAATTGAAGATATACTTTAAACCAAATCCTACCCCTTCCAGATCGTTTACCATTGAAAAGATAAATGAAGCTACCAAAATACTTAAAAATATCAAAGTTTCTGGACAAGATGGAATTTCTTTAAAAAATATGGCAAGAATGTCATAAAATGGTTCACTAACATATATAATAACATCTTAGTTTCAGGAAATCCTCTCTCTCTCTATCCATCTTTAGAAGAACGAAAATAATAACTATTCTAAAACCAGGCAAAGAGCCATTATTGGGAGCTAGTTACCGACCCATAGCTCTTACGATTTTACTCTTAAACTTATGGAAAGGATTATATACAGCAGAATATCTCGCATCATAAATAATCTAGTACCTACTGAGGAAACTGGTTTCACAGATCTGAAAGAAAATGTTATGAACAAGTACTGGCTCATACATCAATGATTGAGAATGGGTTTGAGAGGCATCTGAAATCTATTGCTGTGTCCATTGACTTAACATCAGTATATGACCCAGTATGGAGAAAGAGCATGCTGTTTAAATTTTTGAAGATGATTCCATGTAGAAGATTCGTCGACCACGCAAGCTTAATAATGGACTCCCTCAAGGCTCTGCGCTATCTTCCTCGACCAGTTCAAGGAAATTTGCTTATGCCGACGACCTTGCAATAATCACGCAAAGCACTAAGTTTAATAAAGTTGAAAACATAATTACAAATGATTTGAAATTCTGAACTCATATTTCAAACAATGGCATCTAAACGCAAACACTATCAAACACTGAAGTGTGTATCTTTTATCTTAATAACTATCAGGCTAATTTCAAACCTATTGTCTTCTTCAGAGAATTTAATAGTAGACCTAAATATTTAGGTGTTACTCTGGATAAAACAATCTCCTTCAAAGAACACCAGTGAAAGTAGCTCAGAAAATAAAAACGCGTCAGATCATAATTTAGAAGTTAGCTGGTTCAACTTGGGGTTTAAATGCTGAATCAAGATGAATGCCTCCAGCACTATAACAATTCTAGATTAGCTACATCACATCCTACATCTAAACCATCTTGATTTGGACCACCACGTTATATTTGGACAACATTAAACCGCATTCGAACTGGTCGTGGTAGATGACACCATCTACATAGAAATGGACCACCTCTCCTGGTTATGACTGCAGTTATCACTCTCATACTATTGACCCTATTTTACTGGACTGTCCGATATATGCTTTTGAGGGCACGTTACAAGATACACATGTTACGACAGAAGCTATAAATTGGCTCGAAAAATTTGCTTTGTAAAATTTTCTTTCATTATGACTTAATACATCTGTAACATCGGTGTATTATGTTTCTATTGTATTTTATCATCATACGATAAATAAATAAATAAATACATTTTGATAGACCATGTCGAATTTGTACAGCATAAGTACAACGTAAATCAAGCTGTTATTAATAATATCGTTCTTTCATTTAATATCTAGCAAATCTTAAATTTCATGTAATCTAAATGCAACCTACAGTGTAAGTTGCATTTAGATTACAATACAGGTTGCATGTATTGAATCTTGCAATTTTGCATTTTTGGTGTAATGATTACGTTGACGCAGTTTGCATATTTGTTACCTCACTGGAATTCGACTGCAATGGTGCATTTGCTTTCACTTGCTAGCCAATGGCTAGTTGTAAGGACAACTTGATCTGCTAATGAAAACACGTAGGTGTAGCATAACATTTTTTTGAAGGCCAGAAACACATTAATAAAGTAATTTCCTACAATCCTACGAAGTTTATTAGCTGAAGTTTTCTTAACGAGGCAAACAACGTTCCTTAATATCTAGTTATATGAAAAGAAAATGAAATTCAGCCAAAAATATCTACCATTTTGTACTGTTTGAATAAAGAACTATCAGACTTTTGCTTTTGGACGAACATGATGTAAATCGTTAAGGAGAACGCCATCTATGAGCCAGATAGTGAACTGTACTATAAATTGCTACTCAAAAAGTTGGAAAAAAATATGTATCATATAAATAGTGGGGAGATTTAAGTTAAGGGATATTATATCCCATATTGTTTCTTAGCCGAATAAGAAACTCAGAGTTTCATGCCGAATATAGAAACTATATAAAGTTCGGCGATTCCAAGTGTAAGCAAATACCTGGATAGAGCAGCAACTCACCCTTGAAGGTAGTGCAAGCTGAGGCAACTCATAGAAAGGGTGGAGCAAGATCCGATCACTATTCTTGATATTTACCCATAACGTGAACTTAGCTCCTAGGAGCTGTATTATTGTTCAACATTATGAGAGAAGGTCACTCACTACCCAGACCAGTTTCGACCTTTTTTGAGGTCTCATCAGTGAGTTCATGTCGTCGAATTGAAGCCTTTGGCTCTTCATTATAATTAGTGGGGAGATTATTTCACAAGGATTAGAAGATAGGGATAGTAAGGGAAGTTGCTCTAGTGGAATTTGAATATAAGCTTTTTGTTCTGCCCATCTACTATTAGTAGCTTAACTACAAATTCTATTTTTTGATTGGGAGAATCGGTTTTTCTTTCAGCTTAAAAAATGATTCACTAACTGTTGATAAAACGAGGTCGTCTCAGATAAGCACATTGCCATCTGCATGAAGTATTTCATGTGATGTTGAAATAGATCAGAGGTGAAAAGCCGTATGATCCCGATGTAATCTTCGATGCTTCCCAACGATCTTCTGTATGCACATAAATGACACGAAATAAAAATTATTATTTATAAAAGAGTAAATTTCATCGTAGAAAATTAGGAAGACAGACCAGATCTTAACTTTTTGCCAGTATGACAGACAAAATGTAAATGACGTGTAAAATGTAACTCATTTAAATCTAGCAGGGTTCTAACACGTGTTTGCAAATTTACGTGTCAAAAAGAAAGATTAATTGCAGCATAGTACAAACTCAAGAATTTTTTTATCCAAGAATGTTGGGCGTTTTTGTTTCGAGAAAATAATGTGCGCAGTGAAATCCTTCTTTTTTGTTTCATAGATGCCATTTTTTATCATTTTAATCCTTTTGACGCGACGATGTCAAAAGGATTAAAGATTTCGAAGTGGATCCTGAGAGGAATGAAAAAAATAAAGTAGCTGAAACGGCTTCATCAAAACGGTTATAGAAAACAGAACGAACAAAATAAAAAAGACATTAATGGAAACTTTCAAAAATACAGTAAAATCCATCAATAAGAAATTATTAGCTTCACTTTAGAAAATGGAAAGAGAAGCAAAAAAAAAAAAATAAAGAGCTAAGTGGCTGGACAATTTTAAAGGAGAGAGAAAATATCATCAGAGAAATTTTCGCTCTGATTCCAAACAGAAAATACTATTTGATGATCGCTAAACTTCGTGGTGCATCATCCTCATGAGGTTGTGCTGATTGCTAACCTTCGTGATGAAGATGCACCTGATGGTGGTAGCTAATTTTTATTTCACGTGGTATAAAACTACCAAGTTCATTCTAGAGAGAGAGAGAGAGAGAGAGAGAGAGAGAGAGAGAGCGAACATGGTTCTTGGATTATATAATTTTTAGTATACCTACAATATCAAAATACGAGGTGTGGCTATTAAATAACAAGACTGGTTTCAAAAATGTAGTTTATTATTACAATTGTACAAATTAATTGTTATCACCTTCAACATACTCCCCTCCTCTGTCTTTACACTGTTGCATACGAATTTTCCATTGTTGGAAGCAGCGCTGCGAGTCATCAGGTGTTATCTGCTTCAGTAGCGCTGCCGTTTTTTTCTCCTTTACCTCATCCACTGACTGAAAATGGGTGCCCTTCAATGCGGATTTCAACTTTGGAAAAAGGTAAAAGTCGCATGGAGCTATCCAGAAACAAAGAGACAATCAATGCATTAGAATACTCCCACGTCACCGAGAATGAAAAAAGTAAGTCAAAACTGAAGGCGATGCTGATCGTTTTTTTTTTTTTTTATATGAATGGCGTTGTAATGGTTGAGTGAGTACCAGAAAGTCAGACAGTTAACCATCAGGACAACGCTCCAGCCCACAATGCACTGTCCGTAAAGCAGTATCTGGCTGATAAGAAGATCCCAGCGTCGGACCATCCACCTTACTCGCCGAACTTAGCTTAATGCGACTTTTACCTTTTTCCAAAGTTGAAATCCACATTGAAGGACACTCATTTTCAATCAGTGGATGAGGTAAAGGAGAAAATGGCAGCGCTATCGAAGCAGTTAACACCTGATGACTTGCAGCACTGCTTCCAACAATGGACAATTCGTATGCAATGGTGTATAGATAGAGGAGGGGAGTATGTTGAAGTGGATAACAAGTGTGGTTTATTATCAGTTGTAATAATAAACCACATTTTTGCAACCAGTCTTGTTATTTAATAACCACACCTCGTATGTTAGAAGTTTCTGATCTGTTGTGATTAGGAATGGCATAAAACATATGTGGACGATTATGGTCGATAACTCTATTATGATTTCATTGTATGACTTGTTATTCTTCTATTTGTACAAGTGGCGCTATCTAATGAGTTGGGCTAATTGGCTTATTTTGGTGTTATAGCCGAAGGAACTAAGAATATGAAGCCAGTGTATTGCGGTTGTTATTCTTTTGACAGTATGTCTATTTTGAGGGATAAAAAAACTCCAATTATAGAGGAAAAATCCTGCCACACGAAACTAGCTAACTTACGTTCGGTCGAAAAGTCCTTAGAAAGGTTTTTGTGTCATCGACGGAATTTAAACGCACGCTTAAATAATATTTATGACGTAAGCAATCTGAGTGACGAATAGAATTAAATCCCAATTTATATTTTCATTTTTGTAAGCGTACCGTTGCAGTGGTAAACTTTTTCCCTTTTGGCACTTTTGTAGAAAATTCGATTCCAAAGCGAAATTCTCTTTTCGAATTCTTTTCAAATCTTTCTCTTTTTACGCGAGTAAATTAAATAATTTCCTTCTGCGAGTGTTTTTCTTTCGATGAGTCACTAAATGCCCACTCGAAGATGCAACCATTTGTAAGCCATATTTTCAAGTGCCAAATGCAACCAAGAAAAAGAAACAAAACGAGTTGTTAGATCGCTAAGCGTCATAAAAAGATTTATTGCACGATGCTGGATTGGGTTTCCTTCCATTTCAATGCACAAAATGATTTTTTATGGGTTTACCTTCGTGATTCAAAACCCATGTCGTTCTAATAGTTCTCCATGTAAAGAGATTTAATCTAAGTTTTTTTTTGTTGTTGTAAAAAGCTTCTGTTGCCAAATTGTAAATATAAGTAGAAATGGCTTCTTCGTAAGTGATGAATGAATGCGCGATACAGAAAACTAGAATATGATTCTTGTTTGCAAAATTAATTCGAAAAATAGTACAAAAGAGAACGAAGCAAAAAAAAAAGAAAGAAAGAATAAAAAGAAAAAAGAATGATGATTAAAGAAAGAGAAAAAAACGATAAACATGGATGATGGAATGAAAAGAGTGAAAGAACGATAAAAACGAATGAGAAGTGAAAAGAGAGAAAGATAAGAGATAGAATCAGAGGACAAGAGAGAAGAGTACACAAGAGACCTGCGAGAGAAATCTGATAAACAGACAAAAATAAACAAAGAAAGAAGGAACGAAAGGCAATAAAAAAGGTATTAAAATGATTCGACCACGTTAAATAAAGCAAGAAAAGAGAGAGAGAGAGAGACTGAATGTAAAAAAAAATATAGAATGCTGCAACTGGGAAGGTGGGAGATTAAGAAAGATAATCGAAAATTAATGAGGAAAATGAGAGAAAAACAATTAAAATGAATGAAAATTATGAATAAATAAAATAAATTTGTCTTTGTGAATTATCGTAAACATTTAAAATTATTTCTGCAGTCATTGTGAAAATGAAATTTTTACTGGTTTGGACTTCGATCTCAAGACAACACCCATGCACGCACGCGCACACACACAAAAGAAGAACCCCCCCCCCCCAAAAAAAGCCGCAACATTTCGTTGAGGTCCCAATATTGTAGTTAAGGAAACACAAGTTTAAAGATTCAGCAAACGCTTTCTTGAAAGTAATTTCAACGTCTCTCCGGAGACTTAAATATTGATCCTCCATGGTCAGCAATTCTCGCTGAGCACCGAACTAAGACACTCATCGACACACCTGCAGGCACTCACATACAGAAAGAGTGGTGTTTTCAAAGGTCGCGTAAGCAATTTGTTCTGATTTTCAGTGTCTACACGGTGGGGTGGGGTGGGGGAGAGAAACTGTGACTCTAGAGAACTATCGGTCTCCTCGAGCAGCCATGTAAATCCGTAGAAGAAGGCTTATCCCTGGTGAATATCTCCTTAAAGATAAATCGCAAGAATCATTGAGAAAACATCTTCAAAATGTGTTTTTTTCTTCAACACCTTCAGCGGTTCCATGAGACTAATGTTCAAATGGAAGTAATCCACCCTCTAGAGAACTGTTTTCGAAAACAGAGAACCATACGCGACGATTTTTTGCTTACTGAGGTGTCTATGCGATGTGAAATCTCCACCGTTAGAAAATTCAATGGGGACACAGTCGCTCAGCTTATAAGACCTCAAAAATATTCTTCGGATTCCTTTTCTTTATGTCATTCTTTGAGGATCTTTTCGCTGGAGATTGTGCAGTTTTTACGATGATGTAGCTATGTTGGGTGTCGTACTGATTTTTTATAGTATTTTGCAATTTTTATTTGATTGAGCTTCAATTCGACTAAATTTCATACATTCATTCATACATAGTGGGACTAAAATTTTATTATCCTTAAATTATTCTTTATTTTGTATGGTTGTCCTTTAATTACAATATTATCCTTTATTTTGTTTGGTTGTCCTTAAATTGTAATATTATCCCTATTTTTGGTTGTTCATTAATTATAATATTATCCTTTCTTTTGTTCGGTTATCCTTAAATTACAATATTATCTTTTATTTTGTTTGGTTGTCCTTAAATTTTAATATTATCCCTATTTTTGGTTGTCCTTTAATTATAATATTATTCTTTATTTTGTTCGGTTATCCTTAAATTATAATATTATCCTTTATTTTGTTTGGTTGTTTTGTTTACAATGACATTCACTTTTGTATGTAAAATTTTCTAATGCGTCAAGTACATTATTGTACTTTATTAAAAATTTAATTAGGCTTTTTAATTTTGTTAAGGACCAAATTAAAAATTTAATATTTTGGGTGAGTTATCATTTTCAAACATCCAAAATAAGACCAAATTACTTTTCTTATATTGAATAACTTTCCGGGCCTCCGTAGCTCAGTTAATTTAAACGATTCCTTTGGTTACAAAAACCCGGGTTCAAAACGATGGTGAGTTCGCTGGTCTCATACGGAGGTGGAGGATTTTTCTCCTGGAAAATCGGGTTTTTCGTCTTTCAAAACAGGCAAACTAGCCATTAAGAACACACGTAATAAACATATATAGGAAACTACGGGAATATGGATTAACCAACCTATTCCATCGGATTTGGTTTCAAATGCCTGCACGGTAAAGTGACGTAAGCCTCAATTAAGAGGGAAGTAACATTTGCCGAATCATCTTTCTATTATTATTAGTAGTAATAGTATTAGTATCGTTCTCGTCGTGTATCCTCTGTGGGATGGCATTTATCGTGAAACATGAGTACCATATCGTGACAGTTCCATTTCCAGCCTCACCACTGGTCTTCTGTATTTGCGTCGTGTGGATGAGTTAATGCTTGTTTTCTATCACGATTTATGGAATGAAAAATAGACTGGTTTGGGGGAGAAAAGAATCGGCTCTTCTCGCCTCCGTATCAGAGAGGAAAGTTTTTTCCATCCCACCATGTTTGCGACTTCCTCGAAGTACGGAGGCTCTTCTGTTGTTATTATTATTATTAGTAGTAGTAGTAGTTACGTGCAATATCCAAGTACCATATTCGCGACTTTGTCATGTATATAATTTATGAGTGTCAAACTAAAATCTCCAGTGATGATCCCTTTGCATACAATTCCAAAATATTTAAAGAAATTCAGGGAAATTCCAACATAGAATACGGATTTCGCAAAAATATAGGAACTGTTATAATTTGTGGATGTGACATAATTAACTCGGCTGATAACAACCACTTTCTTCAGTAGCTCTTTGACTTTTCTGAAGTTTCTACAGCAGTTCACGCATATAAACTCCAAGCAGTTGGTTTAAGAGGACATATTTATATTTGGTTCGAAAACTTCTTGAAAAACAAAACTCATATTATAAAAATACATGATAAAATAGAGACTGCAGTATTTCTCGAAGGACAATTTATTCACCCTACTTATTTAATATTTTCATAAACAACTAAATACCAACTTTATACAGTATACAGATAACAGTACTCATATTCATACGCGAACATCCATCAACAGCTTGTACCATCTACAGAGAGACTTAAGCCTAACTACTGCTTGTCTCATGTATAATTCTATTAATAACAAACACATGTGCACTGCACATTGTACCACACCTATTCAAATTGCTCATTAAAATGGATATTTAGACACGGACACAATTCAGTGGAAAATAAGCAACTGAATGCAGGAAAATTGTATACATTGTATCAATCAAAACGTGTAGCTGCCATAAGTATTAGTTGTCTAACTGATACCTTAACGGTACCTAAAACATCTTCATACAAGACAAAAATTGGCTTCAAAATATGTGCATAAAACGATACTGCGTACATTATTGTGTTTATCGGGTATATATTTATTAAAAACGAATGTATGTCCCCAGGATTTTGTATTTAGTCGTCATACTGACTAGACAATGTAATAATAATATTTAATGAGTTATGTGTAAATACTCTGTAAAATAATATTAAATTTTGTGTCTGTCATTATGATATTTTTAGTTCGTAAAATGTACGATGCTTTATTTTCATATTATACGAAAATATGGCATCGGTTATATACATTATGGCTGTTTTGATGCATTCGATGAAAGGCAGTTTTCGTAAAGAGAGAGGACTTTAAAATGTAGATATTTGGCAATATTTTAATGATTTGAAAAGTGTATAATATGTGCAATATAATTTCTTTAACAGCGAACGGAAGCCAATGTTAAATATTAAAAAATAAATAAATCAAATGCCTTTTATCTGTAGGCTAAACGTAGATTATCTCCATTTTCCATGCTTTAAAATCTTATTCCTGTGCTTAAGAAGTTTTTCTTCCTGGAGTGTATTTTTGTTCCATCCAATAATGGATCAGGTTTTTGTGGTCCGTGCAATGCTGTAAAAGTTTGCGATTCTTATCAAGAAAAAAAAATCACATTTTGTGGAAGAAACTTTCGGTTACCTTATAGATGTTTTATAGAGTGAATGCTTTCTAGCTCCTGGCTATCAAGTAGGCGGAATGATAGCCTCGCTTCACTCCCCGCATCTAGTTTCGGCAAGGAACGTGAAATTTCCGGTTAAAGAGGATCGGAGAAAACTGGGGGGGAATGCTGAAAGAAGCGTGGTGTACTCTAGGTGGAAAACCCAGGCTTGCCAGCCCAAAGTCTTTCTGCGGGTTTTGAAAAGCGTCAACATAACCCGTAACGTTGGTTGGAAAAGTCACAAAGAAGATGGCTCGCTGCTCGGGTGGATGTTGGATTTCTTTTCTTGCGGACACACACATTAATCATTGAAACAGGAGTAGGGAGGGTGCATGCAGACAGGTAGATGCACAAGATGGAAGTAAACAGAGAGGCGTCGAAATAAAAAAAAAAAACTGAAATAACTACGCAAGCTCATTTAAAACAGTGAAGGAAATTAGCAGAGGGTACTATTAGTTCGAGGGAAACAGCTTTGACGTCATAAGCGATGACTGGTTCGAGACTACCAGTAGTGTTTTATTGTTGGGTGTCGAACACAGCAATCAAGACAACAGAACGTAGGCTACGTGGTGATAGATAGATAGAGGGAGAATTTGCCTCATAATCGCATTCATTACTAGTCGGATATTTCTCCTGAACCTTTTTTTTTTTTTTGATACAAACAAACTTAAGAGTTGCCTTCTCTGTCAAATCCCCCCCCCCCCAAGAAGAAAAAGAAGGTTTGGAAGTCAAATTAAGCAAAAGTAATATCATATTTCTTACGGAATCTGTCCAGATAGTTTAATTGGATTCCCGTCTAGATATTAATTTTAGACTCTGGAAAATGCTTAATACTAGGAGTAATTAATTAGGCGTTAGGCTGGTTAATATGAACGTAGTGGCTGCAGATGAGGATTTGTTTCTCACAGGAACAACCAGCCTCTCGTTCTTCAACAATAAAAAAGTGAACTGGGAAACATAAAAACAGCGATGAAGATGGGACGTGTTTTCAAACGTATCCACAGATATCAGGTTTTTGTCTTGGACTATCGCACTTTCTCATTATCAGTGCGTTTTTTTTTTGTTCATCCTTCTCTTTTCGTACCATCCAGACAATTTTTATAAATTGCTTAATTAGCGAGGCAACAGATATTTGTAAGACCTGCTTTTGTTTGCTGTAGGAATCCATATGTTAGGATTTTTTTTTGTTTCTTTCCCTTTAATAAAGAGTTCGAAATGAACGCTGAGAGTTTAATTCAAGCAGTCAGGACAGCACCAAAGTCCTTTTAATTTAGCCTCATGGACGACCAAGATAATTAATTTCTACCTACTGGCGTATGGAAAACTAAGCGAGTTTATTAGCATAATTAAAAGTATTTTTAATCCCTTCCTATCACATACTGTCATGAAGATGTAAAAAAAAAACTGTGGAGAAAAAGTGGGTAGAAAATGGCAGTGACAGATAGGCGAAATGATTTTTAGAAAAACAGATCAGACCTCACTGGTAGCACAGTGAACGATGCTCAACTTAGAGCCAGAATGCTTGGTGTATCCGGTTGTGCATCACTGGACAAGGAGATATGCATCTACTCCCTTTAAAAAATGCGCAGTTTAGTTGACGTCTTCTTCTTTGGTGCATCAATCCGAAAATTGGTAAATATAGCAGCACATCACAACATCCTGTGACTTCCTTTTTATCTCTTCATAACTCTTAGCGCCAGTTAGCATCATTGTTATTTATATAAATTCTTGGTCTGCCTCGTGGCCTCTTTCCTTCTACAGTCCCCTCCATCATTTCTGTAATCAGTCCCCCATGCCTCAAATGGTGTCCAATTAGGCTTTTTCTTCTCTTATTGATGTGTTGCATTAATGACCTCTTCATGAACTATATTCAGACTTCTTCATTACTTTTCTTTTCTGTCCAATTAATTTTCATCATCTTTCTCCAGCCAAAGTTCAAATGCCTCCAACTTTTTCATGTCTTGTTTTGTTAGAGTCCAGACCTCACAACCATATAATGCAATGCTCCATATGTATGTTTTCACTAGCCTTTTTTTGAGCTGGATGCTAAGTCCTTTACTGATAAAAATGTTTCTTCTGTTATAGAATGCTTTTTTGGCTAGGATTATTCGTGCTTTAATATCTGATTGATTTCTTCTATCTTCTGTGATAAGACTTCCAAGATATTTAAAAGAGGATACCTGTTGTAGTAGGTTATTATTTATTTCCAGGTTTATTTTCATTGGATTTGCTTTACTTGTAATTAATAATTTTGTTTTTTTATAATTAATTTTTAAGCTGTACTGTGTGAAGATTTCTTCCATCTTTGTCAGGGTGGCTTTCAGTTTGTTTTCGTTATCAGCTAAAACTGCTATATCATCCACAAACCGTAGCCAGTTAATATTAATTCCATTTATCTTAGTTCCGGTTTTTATTAGTTCTTTCAGTTTATTTATTGCATCTTCAATGTACAGATTAAACAATATGGGTGAAAGAGAGCACCCCTGTCTTACACCTCTACGTATTTTTGCGGTTTTTGTTGTATTGCTGGCTGCTATTAGGGCTTCTTGATGCTTGTAAAGATTAAATATGAGCCTTCAATCTCTCCAGTCTACCTTTATTGTTTTCAGGAGGTGAAATATTTGATTCCAGTCACTACTATCGAAGGCTTTCTCCAAGTCAAGAAAGACTATCAGAGTATTTTGATTCTTCTCCAATCTTCTTTCAATAACTGTTCTTAGAACTAGGATTGCTTCTCTTGTCCCCTGCTGTTTCCTGAATCCAAACTGGCCATTGCCAACATATTCTTCAATCTTCTTTGTTAGTCTTTTTTGTATAATTTTGAGTAGCATGTGATATTAAGCTTATTGTTCGATGATTTTCACATCGGATGATTTGCATTATTTACTTTAGGAATGGGTATGATAGAGCATTGTGTAAAATCTTTGGGGATGATCCCTGTTTCATAAATATCCTTTATGAAACACGAAACATTAGTTGACGTACAGCCTTAATATGAATATACCGATCCAATATGCATAATAGATTTTGGATCGCCTTATATATGACTCCTGGAATGTAAAAAACGGTTAATTCAAGACTGCGAATGACTTTTTAGGCGAAAAATAGCCACAATAAAATTAAAATTTATTCAATATTTAAAGTGAACTAATAATACTCCCATTTACATAAATATCACATACATTCCCAATTCCTGGCTTATTACATCATTATCAATATTAATATAATTAGCAACATAATATGCAATAAAATACATATCAACCATGTTATATTAATGTAGGCTTGTCCCGTATTTTACGTCGACTTTTGCTGTCCCGTATTGTACTTGTAGGGACAGCCTAATGTCCCGTATTTTAATGAAAAGATAAAATTATAAATATTATGTTAAGCAATTATAATTTTCAATGTTCTTTTCGAATAATCCAATTTAAATTGATTTGTAAGCCATAAACACTGACAATTCGAGGAAATTGTGTTTACAGATTGCGACGTCCCCTTTCATTGGTCGCTTTTTATTAGGATAAGCATTTTATTTATAATTCTGTGCAAATTATAAATAAAATTGAAAATAAGCAAATGTATTGCATTTGCTTATTTTCAAACAGTTCTTATTTGGCCAATCGTGCGATGCGGTCTCAGTAGAGTACGTGGATGTTATTTCGATAATTTTAAGAAATAATATCTCGCCTTTTTCGAATATGCGATATTTCGTTAATACATCGAATGTATAATTAAAGGTAAATTAATTTTCTTTATTAATTATGTGGAACTTTTTTTTTTGTATCACGACATATAAACTCACTTGAAAAAAAATGCATTGAATACATAAAATTTGCAATAATTGTATTGCAAGTGTGTCCGTTATTAACATGGCAATTTTATGAAGTACTATAGCATTGTTCATTGTTATCGACTGAATTGATTAATCTGAGCATTGTTTAAATTGGCAAATGTTGTAACTCTAGTACTGTTTAGTCTCGCAACAATTAAACTCAAAACTGATTTTGTATCCCAAACAATATACGTTTAGAATTACATTCTTTGGCTTGTAACACAACATAAAGAAGGTACGTAATAAATAATAATTAGTACACTTATTCTTAATAGTTAAAATGGTCCCATTTAAACCAAATTGAGATGATCTGGCACATTTTCCGAAAGATTACAGTTATCCATTCCATTGTAATGGATTTAATTGGAAAAGAGTTATTATAATGCACATAAATGGACAAAACGAATATTTATAGCAATGTTTAAGTGTTTCTCACTGTTTGTATATAAAAGAAACAACTAAAAATCTTTTGGAACAGAGGTTTTCCTTATCTTCTAAGTCTATTAATCACCTCTGAAGACATCACAATAGATGACTTCAGAATTCTATACAAAACTTACGAAAATCAATTCCTTATTAATCTGGACATAGAAATTCAGGAGGAAGATTGGTTTGTATTTGTATGGTCACTGTAACGTGTTCGGATAACAAATTGCAGCTGATGAAATAATTTATGAACGACGTACATAACTGTAGACTTAATACTTTGTTGACTAAGTATGGTAAAAATATATTTGTTATGAGAGCAAATACGAGACGTGTACTGTTCCCAGACAAAACATATTAGACATGACTCGGTCTACTTGTATAATAGACAGATCGGATTAGTAGCCAAATAAGCCATTTATCCGAGGAGACAAGTCTGGAATCGAAATATTTCGAAACCTCGCCGGATTAAATAGCAGACAGAACAACTATCTATAGAACAATAAATAGACATATGAATAAACAGATGCGAATCTTCATAGATTAATAAATATGCGAGTTGGATAACCTTGATAAACAAATCATATACAGAAAAGGGAAATAGAGAAAGAGACAACGACTAAGGGGATGGCCAGACAAAGAGCGATAGATTACAAGCTATCTGAACATTGTAGATAAAGAGAACATAGATCACATAGGCCGACAAATAAAAATTACCTTTTTTGCCGATGGCTTGGGCATTCTTTATTTTGTGTTATGAAGCGAGCTTGCTCCGGATTGTTAATATGCCTAATTAATATCGTGGCCTGCTGATGCCAGTATTTTCTCTTTACAGCCGTGACCCGTCTGACACCCCTTTCTCCTTTGTAATCCATCACGATACTTTCAATATCTTCTCAGCTTAACACAGCTATCGGCCTCTTATCGCTGCGTTGCTGACGCCTGTCTTAGGGGCTTTAAACTTGATGGTTTTAATCTTCGTATATCTCTTAGGTAAATTCTTCCTGACATCTACTTTGTATGCACAGGACCATTCCGCGGTTTGCATTTTCTATCTCTCTCCAGATGGAAATTAACCGGTGTGTGAACTAATTAAAGCTAAGTTCCTTCCAAGTTATGTTTAAGTACAAATCTTGACCAGTTCTGTTTGATAATATTAGAATAGTGAGAAAGTATCAATGAAATCGACATGGGATTTTTTAAGATATTTTAATCCCAAAGATTCCGATGCATTTTTTTTCTTTTCATTCATCTGGACCTAGGAAAGATGATGATCTATGTTAAAAATATCAAGCTATTTTAAACCTGGTTTTACACCATTTCCCAAGTAAGCAAACAGACAAACAAGTAAAATTTGCGCCTGCACGTATTGAAAGTCTAGCTGACCCTCAAAGTAGTGCAAGACTAAGGCAACTCTTGGTAAACGTAGAATAAGCTCTGATCACTAATCTTAATATTTGCCTTTAATGCAAAGCCCATCTCCTAGAGGAGATGTATGATGCTATGTATTAACGGCAAAGGGGCCACTACCCAGACCGGTTTCGACCTTTATTGAGGTCTCATCAGTGGGAACCAGGCTAGAAATACCAAGATTTTAGTAATACAGAGCTTATAAGTATTTTACCAGAACAAGTTACCATAAGGTGTTTTAACCTTATTAAATAAAAATCTCTGGAGGAGATATAAATGTAGAAAGTATTTTACCTTGGGTATAATAAATGTTAAAAATACCAAGCTATTTTATTGTATTGTATTTTATTGTATTACTAAATCTTGGTATTTCTAGCCTGGCTCCCACTGATGAGACCTCAATAAAGGTCGAAACCGGTCTGGGTAGTGGCCCCCTTGCCTTTAATACAAAACATCATACATCCCCTTCTTGGAGATGTGTTTTGGCATTAAGGGTAAATATTAAGATTAGTGATCAGAGCTTATGCCACCTTTACCACGAGTTGCCTTGGTCTTGCGCTACCTGTAGGATCAGCTAGACTTGCATCACTTGCAGGCGCAAACTTGACTTGTTTGTCTCTTTGCTTACTTGGGAAATGGAGTAAAACCAGGTTTAAAATAGCTTGGTATTTTTAACATTTATTATACCCAAGGTAAAATACTTTCTACATAGATGATGATCTAGTTCAGGTCCATTTATACTTGTAAAAGTGGTCAGGAAAAGTACTCATTTGAACAAATAGGCGATTTTTAAATTTACTTTAGTTCATAAGTTAATAAACAGATTACTTATTTGTAATGATGATGATCCATTATGTGCTAACAATACTTTTTTCTTATAGAGGAGGAAATAGTGTAAATTGAATGCAACAGGAGGTGTTGAAGCGACGTCTTTTTCTCCTGATAGAGCGAAAAATCCACTGATAAAGAGAACTCGTATAAGTGTATAGAAAGTATTCCTCTCTCTCTCTCTCTCTCTCTGGAGAACCCAAGGAGGTTAAAATTTCTTTTCTAGAGGAATATATAAACAATCAAACCATTTTTCCGAAAATGAAGTGTGCTCCACCAGGTGGCGTAGCTTTAGGGTTCCATTTATTATTTTGCATACCTTCCTTGATTTTGTGTAAATATTTGTTTAATATTTTAGGACTCAAATCTAGTTGTAATTATTTATCGTGTGATACTCCAGCAAGAGAGTTTTTTATATAGCGATCTCAATAAAGTGGAGTACACATTAGAGCAGCTGATGCTCGAGGATTAGATAGATATCTTAACAGTTTTAATATCGGATTATTTATCCAAAGCAATGCTCCAAAAACGACTTTAATTTAGCAGTCTTAGATTGGATTAAGTTCTCTCTTTTACCGATAAATATCCTTCAAATCTACAAACCCATGAAATGCTAATAATGGTATCACTAGAGAGCTGGTGCTTAAAATAATCTGTAGGGTATTCCACATATAAAAATATTCATCTTAATAACCCAACAAATGTGATGACTAAGAAAGTTATTGTAGAAACGACAGAGAAATGGATATTATGAACGATTAGAGGATTTGTTTAATCGCTGTTGTTTTTCTATTAAAGTAACGACATAGCATTTGTTAGCCAGCAGTTCTCAATGTTTAATTTTCCATTAATTTTTTAATTACTAATGCTTTTAGTAATCTGAATAGTTGTACTCGTTTAAAGAACAAATCTTTTATCGCTATATTCGGCTAAAGAGAGAGGAGATTATTTTATATATTACTTGCAGATTTGACGAGGATTATCTATTGGGTCAAAGGCAAATTCGTTTCTCTGGAGCTTTTAATCCTAATGGAACCTTTACACATGGAACTAACCCAACAGCTGGTGACGAAAGTTTTATTAATAATTAGATCACATACAGAGCAATGTGAAACAGTTAATCAGTCGAGGAGGAGGCCTACCGATTTTTTAATTATAAACTGGTCTCGGAAGGATCGAATCTGGTTTAGGAAAGAGATACTGATGTCTAAAGTCTAGTTTCAGATGGATTAGAAAGCGTAAAGGGAAGGGAACTGTACCGCATGATAAAAATCCTTCAACACCACTCATCTGTGACAAAAGAACATTGTTTCTTGTGGAAGAAATTTCTTTATCATAATTCTATGTCAGCAAAGAGTTTTGTAGTTTTGTTAGATTCCAAGCCTGGAGATCACTGCATTGTTTCTTATTACGATTTCTATGTAACAGTGTAAAAATAGCACTTTTTAAGGCTCCTGTGATAATTGATTACTTTCGAAGATCTGTTTCTCTGAGTAGGAGGAAAGCCCATCTTCAAGATGGGTCCTAACAATGGATTCTTGTCTGTTTTGTCGATATGTTCCATATTCTTATGGAATTGCAGAAAAGTGATCTTTTGGTATGTAAAAATTTTCCAGATACATTATAACTGACGTAATGAATTTCTTAATTATATTAAGTCTATTTTCTCCGTTCTTAATCTTATTCTCAAAGTTGTATTCGCATTCTGACAAATTCTGTAATGTTTTGTCACCTTTTTTGACCAAATAGACACTAATGCGACAAAATGTGTTATTTACACAATATCCTAATGATATAAATGAAACAAAAACGTAAAAAATAAAGATGATGCTCATACAGAACCTCCTCGTATGTTCTAGAGATGTTCATCCTTAGTGCACTCACGTTAGTTAAATATGTACAGATTTGCAGCATTTCAAAAGCGGGATATAATATACTTCATAAATTATGTTGGTCTGTAATTGGATGAAATAGATTTTCGTCCCTTTTTTGTGGATATGCTGATTCCCCAAGTCGGCATTCGTAACCACAGTAGAATAAGAGAATAAAATAGAGGTTGGCTCTTAAGCCCAAGCTGGAGAGACACTATCGTAGTCAGAAGACGTTTCTGTCTACTCAGTAGTTTTTCCTGAACTCTGTTTGAAGAAAGATTAAAAGAAATATTGAGCACGAAGCACTTTAGTATAGTAGGACTGTTTATCGAAGCAATTTGAGAAAATACAAGTTCAAGAATTCAGCTTTATCTATTGGCGATGCTATAGGAGAACACCTACTCCTTAGGAGCATAAACATGAATGGAAAAAGTACGGTTTTATCAAAGGATTGAAAGACAAAATTGCTTTTTAATTCTTAGATACAAGGACACTCAAGAATGGAAATTATAATCTCGTTGTAAAGCGAAAATAGCCACTTTCATATAGTGATTCCATCCGTTGCATTTATTTTTAATGTTAAAATTATATTTCAATGTTTGAAAGTTTCTAAAATATTTCAAAGATTTGCTATAAGTAATCGTTGCAACAATCTGCAAGTATTTCCCTTTACATTTCAAAAGGAAATTACACGCAGCTTCTCGTATACACGTATAGCTATTTTACCTATCGTTACTAAGTAACCATTTATCCTAATTGTTGGTGTAGCACATGGAATTAATTGTTGGACTCGCAACAATGCCTATCACTAATTCTCAGCCTGCCACATTCATTACTAAAGCTTTCTAGATCACAAACTCTTGCGTTGCATGAACAATTGGGAAGCGCAAATAAATTGACAGTAAAATCGATTGACAAATTCACAATGGTGCATAATATAGGAAATTGAGAGAATTCAGCATCTTCAATGCTTTAAACATATATTGAATATTATGGAGAATAACTTGGGAAAATAATCTAAAATATCATCGGTTGAAATTAATTAATTTTGGAGCTAACTTTGCACGCAAAATTACTTTAAATATGGAACTTTAATTCTTCGTCCTTTCTCTATAAAAATAGAGGTTGCTATATAAGAAATATTATTAAGGAAATGTTAATGAAAACTATTAATGGCCTTACTAATTGAGTAAGAAGAAAAGGCTTTAGATAATCGAATGAAGCAATTGATGAACAGGCAATGATGGCAAATATGTTGGAACTATTTCTAACTCGCAAAACTTGAAAATCTATTTATTCGAACTGTTAGCTCGTCACGCGCTAAAAGTTCATTGTTGTAAAATAACAGTAAATAACGTAAAACATCAAAGTTGAATAGATGAAGCATCTGATTACGTATCCTGCTTCCCTTCAACTAAATGGGTCTGTTCCTTCCAGAAACGATTTGTAGCTGTGCCCTTCGCACATGCACGTGATTTCTAGTTCAGACCTCGCAGGTGGTTTTATGTTCATGCATTCATAATTTTCCTAGCAACGGCAGAAAGAGCTAAGTTAGGTTGCTCCTAAGAAAGAGATGATAAAGTGTGGCCGATAGAAATGTTATAAATGACCTCAGTGCACACAGCTGACATGTATTTTGTGTAAAGAGGATAACGAAGCGGAGGAACACCAAGCAAAACCTGGGGAAAGTGTGGTGTGGCTTGTCTTTCGGGTAGCGAGAAAAGGCCAAGCAGAAAGAGATGTCATCTGTCTTTGTAAAGTGTTCAACAGTGTCACACTTTGTAGTATAAATTATACTTCTTTATGTATTTTCTTCGTGCGTTCGCTTTTCATTTTAAGCCTTCCGCTCACTGACGACTTAGAATATACATTCTGGGTGTAAAGTAGGAGAGAAAATAATAAAGACAAACACACACTGATGTAAGGGAATATTTTTGGTTCTTGTTTTGTGTTTTTAGCTTAACAATGCACTAAATGTAACATTGGCGAAGAATTAATAGAACAAAGAAGTTATTCGTGGTATTCTTTTACGCGTTTTGATTCCCTGAATTATTTAATTACGAAAATAACGTCACTTTCTTGCAGTTATGATTCCTCTCAGTATTTTCACTGTTATGGATTAGAGCGCCCTCTAGAAATAAAATCCCTAGTTTAACTTCACAACTTTGTTTTCAACAATGAAAACGTGACACAGTAACGTTGTCAATAATAAGATTTCTAGTTCGATTTGCGACTCTGATAAATAATACAAATCAATTAGATTTTTCAACAATGGTGTCATTGACTCCACACACGATTTTTATGTTAAATAATGAAAACAGTTACCAGTTAAATACACTTATGAGCAAATATGCTGTCTTTGTGTTTATTCAGAAGACTTAAAAATATATTAATTGCATTATGGAAAAATTCTAATCCATTATGTGGATTCCATATCTTAAGAGAGAGAGGAATTTTCTAGGCTCTATTCAACAAGGTTAAGTTAACCGATCTTTAAGTTTTGTGAGAAGAAAATATTGTTTTTTTTCCTCGAAAATAAAAAATAAGAAAAAAAAACTACTAATATTGTTACCAAATTAAACATCATGAGAAAATTTGTGGACAAAGTGGACAAATCATTCATGTATCTAATTCTGACTTTGGAAGATATAGTCATCAAAGTAACATTAAATACTCGATACATCGAACATACTTATGCGATGTGTGTGAGAGCATTTTTGTTAGATTTATGAAAGATTATCTTTCATTGGGGATTTTTCAATGGATGACAGATGTTTGTGTTATTTGATAGGATCGCAACATTCCGATAATCTTTCTCCGGAATAGCATGAATTTTCTGTTGGCATGGTTGCTTTGAGTGAGTAATGGTTCCACATTATAAGCACGTAAATCAAACAATTAATTGATGTATTTTCCTCGAACGCCTTCATTCAAGATCGTCAAGCTTCTAGAAGAGTGAAGACGTGATGAGTTATCGCCACTGGTTTCTTTTTCCTTACAATATTTGTCTTTCTTCTCGGTTTTCAGTCTGTGTCCCCCCCCCCCCCATTTGTGATGATTACAAAGTTCTGCCATGACACAAATTTTATCGGCTACTGTTGTCATGGAAACGAAAACTCATAACGTACACAAAATAAACCATCTAACTCGCATCTTTTTTCAAATATACTCATGACAACACTCATCAATCCCTCCCCCCCCCCGGGTCAAAGTCAAGCATACGCTAAAACATCTAACGCGAAGACCTTATGACGTAAGCATTTGAAGATGCAACTGTTTGTAACGGTCGCGTATTGTTGTGGAACACACAGACGAATATTGTCAACAATGACCACATCGATGTATTGTTGGGAATGTTTCATTATTGGCAGTTCAAAGTTAATATTGACACTTGCAGTTGAATTTTTCATTATTTACCAAATGATTTTTATATTTACTTTTCTGTCTAGGAGCTGAATTCAATACTTAAAGTATTTTTTTAAACCTTCATTAAACCGCAAGTGCCATTATTTATATTTTTTCCCTTCTCCCGCAACATATAATATATTATGTGGTCTCACGTGACGCTCAATGTTCCATTTCTTTTGATCACATTGGAGGTTTGATATATGGAAGACAAAGAGTGTAAGAAAATACCATCAATCATGTTTGCCTTACTTCTTAGAGCATATGAAATTTCAGAAAGACTGCACGCACCATTTTTCTGGAGAAAATTTGTGTTATGACTGTGTCTTGCATTATCGTCCCCATACCACCTTCCCCCATCACCTCGCCTCACTTCGCCATTCATTCGTTCTCCAGTTACTACTCCCTTCTTTTCAACTGTTCATTGTCGATATATAAACACAAACATATGCCGGCGATAGTAGAATTACAGTCCTCTGAAATTTTATAATCCTTTACGAAATGTAAAATTATCACTATGTCCATAATATCAATATATTATGGACATGTTTATCGCACTTTGTATGCAACTAATTACAATTTTTAAATTATATACGTGATTTATCTTACGATAACTCTTTTGTTAAATTAGTTGACCAAACATACTTTCCTTAAAAATGTTTAAATCTTGTAAATACCTTTCAAAAATTCGACAAAACACAGTCAATAGTTATCCTTTTCTTCCTCTGACCACTGCAGCTGTCGTGGTTTGTACTGAGCAATAAAACTGATGAAATCGTACCACTGCTGCCATCTACACGCCACACACGCAAAGTTGATTTAGTAGTATTTGGTAAGGTATGGCATGATGCTTAATACCATTAGCGTCTTTTTACTCTTTTTTTAATATTACCTTTGAGTATTTCTTCTACTACAGGGCTTCTCAATTAAATTAAGTAAACGACCACCAATCTTGGATATCAAAACTCTAGCGGGCGCCAATCGTCAGTCCCTTAACAAGTGATACTTTCCCATGGACTGACGATTGGCAGCTTAGAAATTATAATTAGTAAAAAATAAGATTATAAATTAAAGTGAATTTTTGGAAAAAAATAATGAAAAATAAGCAGAATGAGGTAAAATTAATAATACACTTTAAATAAGTGTAAATAAATTTATTATAACTAAATTCACAAGAAGTACTGATTTTGTGATGTGCAAAAAAAGATTATCGGAGGGAAGTTAATCGATCGTGAGATGCGGTGATTAATACCTTTGGAGGGTAATGGATGGCAATGCTGTAGCTAATGAAGTTCTAACTGAGGCTTGGCTATTGCTGTTACCCTGCTGCCATGATCAGAGCTTTAATAGCTCAATAACAGCTTATCCCTACACTGTCCTCTACAGATAACGGGGAAGATGAAAAACATTCTTGCTTTGCCCCTTTAATCCAGTCCTTATAAGGACTACTGATTTTGTCTATCTCATCCCGGTGCCATATCTTCGCTGGATTGCATTCTTGCTTTGATCGTGCTAGTAGGGATCTCTACTGGCTCCATTGCTGTTCTCTATATACATGTCGGATACCCCGCACAATCCGATGTCTTCCATCTTGGCCCTGTATGCGAACGATACAGCAATACTAACCAGATCTCTCCGACCCCATTTCATTACCAGAAAGCTTCAAGAAAACCTTCTAAAGCTTGAAGGGTTGGTTCTCCAAATGGAGATTGGAAGTCAACTCCCAAAAAAGCTCAGCCATTCTTTTCTCGAAAAGGCCAATATCTCCTTCAGGAGATGTGTTACTATTCAATACTAAAATTCCCTGGCAGACAGAAACAAAATATCTGGGTGTCATTCTCGACAAAAAGCTAACTTTCAACCAACACATCAAGTCTGCGTGCGCAAAGGCATCTAAAGCCATCGCTCAGCTCTATCCGCTAATTAATAGAAATAGCAAGCTAAGTAACAGAATCAAATTGAAGCTATGCCAATCTTATCATCACCTACTCCTCTCCAGCCTGGAGCCACACCTCTAATACTAACATTATCAAAATACAGCGAGTGCAGAACAAATGCTTGAGAATGATTCATAGAGATACAAATATTCCCTATATTTTCTCTTTCCTTCAATCCTTAGCATCTAAGTTCTTCCTAAAGACGTCCATACACCCCAACGATTTGGTTCAGCAAGCTGCAGCATACGAGGCAGCGGACATATTCAAACATAGAAGACCAAAAGCTATATTAGCCTCCTATAGCGACGCATAATCTACATGCCCAATTAAGGCTAGCAGACTGCTCATAAATTTTATCCTCAGTGTAACCGCAACAGATAACGAGGAATATGAAAAGCATCTTGCTTCACCCCTAAAGACAAAAATGTCAATTGTCAATTACCGATTTTGTTCTGCCAAAAATCGGCAGATTTGTTGGTAGAACAAAAAGATATTAATATTCGTTTTGTTTCATTAATACTACTAGGAAGTTATTTTTAAAAGCAGTTAGAATAATAAAAGACACAAATTCAGAAACTATGAAAGAATTTCCGTTTTTTAAGAGGTGCTGTAGTGTTGTGAAAGAGTTAAGATTTGATGAAAATGGCGACCACGAGAGGGATCTGAGGAACTAGCTTTCATTATGATACAGAGAGTATTAGTAATACCAATAATTATTACAAGTTAGCTGCTCTTAGCCTGGTGACAAATTTAAAATAACTTGTAGGAAAATGAATCCAAATGAAAGTAATATTTTTCCGCAGTGTCCATGCTCTTCGGCTACTAATTGGTGGATCAGATCATCCAAGCTTGTGGGTTTGAACTCCGCTGAAGGAATGTTTATGATTGCTTTTAGGTAGTAGACAACAAGTCATTTTCCGATGGGAGATCATCGCCTTGCTTATTGGTATCTAGACTGGAATATTCATGATTGCTAATCTTGGTGCGGTTTCAATCAGCGAAATTCGAAATGTATGCTTTATAAATGCATATACATTCTTATAGAACACACACAAAAAAAAAAATACATTTGAAAGTTCGTTTTATTCCATTTATGAAGTATACTTTTCTTTCTTGTTTAAATTTAAATCTATTCGAACGCGACCACAAGATTCTATTCGCTTCATTGTTCCAACAGATCTAACGGATTGTTACACGTGGGCCCAGTAATTGTTACAAGTTTAGAAGAGAAGCATGAATAACAACCTTAAAGCGCATTTTCCATCTAATTCACAATTGAATCCCTGACCGCACTGAACATAACCCAGTTGTGTTTTTCAGTGACAATTTTTGCGCACCACCACATCTACTTTCTAAGATAGATGAAGTATTGAGAATTTATAGCCAATAAGTAGTGTGTGGACATCAGGATGATCGATGATCTTCTAGTATGCGGCAAAGATAAAAACGATGGAGTCCGGACGAAGTATTTTCTATCCTTATGCTAGCGAACAGTACGGAAATTTGGTAAGGAGTAGACGTTTGCATCTTTACACCTTTTTCCGTAAAGATTCTTCTGGAGCCTGTTGTGTGCGTGCGTGCGTGCGTGTGCATCTCAGGAGAAAAACCTCAAAGATACAAAAGACAGAAGAGAGACGATTTGGATTTTTTTTTGATGTTTTTATCATCGATTGAAAACTCTAAACAATAAGAAGTAAGAAAAGAGAGAACATGTTCTTAAGAAAACAAAGATATAAAAGATATCTGACTGCAGATCAGCGAATCATACAAGGAGGGGGAGGATACCGATGAGTTGGTCTGAAAGGAATTTAAATTCATTGAGAATCACTGACGTGAAAGCATTCCCCCGACCGTGAGTGTGTAGCATTGTGGACAAAACTGAAACGCAGGAAAGACCTGAGAGTACTTCTTAATGCAGAGGATTATTTGAAGTAATCTAATTGAGCAAGCAGTAAAAAAAAATAAGATGAGATTATCAAGCATTTTTTTTTCAAGTCTTTGCAAATCCAACAAGTGGAAAAATATTCGTGTAATTAACTTTACTGGTTTTCTCTTGGTTGACAATCAAAAAGAAATAAATGCGTTTCTGGCTTGACTTTGGTCGCGGTGACAGATTAGGATTGGAGTTCGCTAAAAATGCTCGACCGTACTTGGTTTCGAAACTGAAGTATCGATTTCCTAAACAGGTAACTGTCGCTTTTAGAGTGAAGGAATGGCGACTATTCTTTTAAGATATTTTCTTAATTTGGTTAAGATAAGTTAGTTTTTTTTTTTTTTTTTTTTTTGATAAATACGCTCTTAGGTAAATTAAGGTCCTTTTAATTTGTTCAGGAAACAGATGGCTGGTTCAACTTTTCTACCTGCATTTCGATCGAAATAACGTAACTAACACGTTATTCAAATTTAAATAGCGTATAAGTTAAAGTGCCTTTTATCTGGCTTGATTTAAACTTGAATAATATTTTACGTGTTTTTTTTTTTAACTCCAACTCACGAAAGTTTTAAATCTATAAGATATTGGTAAAGTGGGTGGGCTAGGGATATTTTTTTATTTTTTTTTATTTATTTTATTTTATTATTATTATTATTTTTTTTTTGAATATTTTATTCGATTTTTACTTGATACTGTTGATACTGAAGCTTTGCTGTACAGACCAAATATAGAACATTTACAAGCCACTTCAAGCCTCCAATAAGCGGAGATGTGGTCTTACAGTGGGCGACAAAAACACTCATCTCCCACCTGAAGACAATCATAAATATCCATGCCCACAGTGGAATTCGACGTTGCTAGTTGGAGAGCAGATGCGGTAACCTCTCAGCCAACTATGCCAAGAAAAAAAAATATAAAAATGAAATAACAAACAAAAATAAAGTTGCATTGCTATTATTTTAATGTTACCAGTATTTTCTTTCTTTTTTTTTTTTTTTTTTTTGATGAAATGTTGCCATTATAAAAGATAAAACACGGAAAAAAATAAGGAAAAATTACATAAAATTATATTAATACGATAAAGAGCCAAGAGGCTATTTTTCCGGCGACGTAAAATAAGTTAAGGGAATAATAATAAATAAGAACTATCGGCGAGTCCTTCGAAGATAGCTCTTCGGTATGAAACTCTTAGATTTCGATCTCCGAGTTTCGTATCCGGCTTTAAAATAATGAGGGATTTATTATCCCCTGAACTTAATTCAAAAATTATGCTTTAAGATTATGAAAATGATAAGAGAGATTAAGAGATCACCTTTTTCTTAAATTCAAGTTCTAATGCGATTAGACGATCGGGACCTAGATGACCTTATTGGCAATGTTTCGGTTTTTAATTCCTCAATTGACAATCTATAAAATTCTCTTTAATGGTAAAATGTAAACGCTCTTTCACTGTCAACTATTCGCTTGTGATAAGACATTGATAATGTGCCTTCTTTCCAATTAATCTTCGAAGAAGGCAAAAACACTTCCTCAGCAATAAGTGGGATGATGCTGATAATGTGCCTAATGGTCGTTCAGCAGTTTTCATGTGAACATTATAACATTAAGGCAATTTATTTGCCTGTGACGTACTGTCCGGTTGCATTACAGTTAAGGAAAAAAAAAACATTGGATCGATCCCACTTATTGACTTCAGAAAATTATCGCCAGTTTTAGACGAACTATCACATTGTTAATGGAGCGGTCTGATGGTAAATTAACAACTAAGATTGTATTGCAGTGTGGAGTTAGCAATGGAATAGGAACTTCTATGTTCAATTAAAATTTCGTTTTATAGTCGAAAAGGCCAATGCGAAATTAGGCTGTCGCATTATTTGCACACTTCTGGGAATCAATTGCACAATTGATTCCCAGAAGGACGCACCCATGTCACCCGGATTACGTCACCCGGATTTTGATCACATTGCATGTGATCTAAATCCGGGTGACACAAAAAATACGTTTTCAAATGAATTGGTTTTAGTTCATTTATCAAACCTTGATGATCATTATGAGGATATCATGACAACAGTCACTGTTGTCATGATATCATTTCCTTTCAAAGGGAGGGGGGGGCACATCTTTTACAGTTTTACATCGGAAACAAGAACATCAGGGACCATCTAAAGATAAATCATTTGAAGGAACTCAAATGCTTAAGATTTTGGTTTGTTTCTTTCTGATTTGCTTTGTTAATTCATTTTGAATATGTAATTGACACACACCATAATCTTACTTGACAGCTCGGATATTTTTTTTTCTGTTGATCGTATCAGTAGATTTATGACGTCATGACGTCGTTTTTCTGTTTTATTAAAACTCTATAAAAGAAAATCAAAACTATCACGAGTGCGCAAGTCTTATGGAGTTTGTTTCGCACTCCACCATCTCTCTAATGAGGGATGGGATAATTCAGAAGCCACTTAAATCGAGATCGAAATGAATTTAGCACTACGAGGTACACTGTTTGAACTTGTATGATTCATCTCCTGTATGTTTACTAGATCTAAATAAATATTTCGATGAACTGAATCCCGGTTCACAGGGGAACAGTAAGTGATGCCTTACGGACATATTAGAAATAGAAAGAACAGCGACAGACTAACACACGGAAGTTTAACTATTTGTCCTCGAATTTATCCGCAGGATTATTTGCATTACTTCTAACCAAACAAAACTACTGCAGTTTTACGGCATACCATTCCTAACCCAAGTGTCATTTGACTATGCAAATGTCATGTCTAGACGGGCAAGCTAATTTTGGGGTTGTCTCAGTAAACCTTTTACTAATACAGTCATAATGAGCTGTTTTACGTCTAACTGTATGAAATCTCAAGTCTA
This sequence comes from Typopeltis vanoorti, assembly GCF_054136105.1. Classification (NCBI taxonomy): domain Eukaryota; kingdom Metazoa; phylum Arthropoda; class Arachnida; order Uropygi; family Thelyphonidae; genus Typopeltis; species Typopeltis vanoorti. The sequence continues at coordinate 20,057,021 of NC_143571.1, forward strand.
AAGTATGACGTCTAAATTTGTTGATAACTAATTACTGCACTCAACTTAGGTGGATTTCGCAACAATGCATAAACACTATTAGGGGGGGGGATTCGTTGATTTCATTTGAGCTTTATGCGATCCCTTTCTTCAGGGGCATTTCAATAACATTTGATATTTGGGATTATTACTAACATTTGTCCAATTCTTTTCATTTTGGCATAAATTAGATAGCTTTCAGAGTCTGATTGTTGTAAGATTATACGATGAGACATCACGTGCTTCATATAATAATGGAGGTGAACACTAATTGTTGCAGCACAGCTTCCAAATGAAAACGTGCAACTGATGTAATAATGGGTGACGTTCATGAAGAATTTTGTTGTATTGTTGAACTACTAAGTAAATTAATCTAACATTTCACACAACATGAGATTATAAAATTTTCAAATCTTTTATGCTAAATACGCTTATTATTCAAAAATAATATGTTTATGCAAGTAATACTAGTGTTCCAGATCAATGTTTCCAATGGTCGATCTCATCACGCCCTCCATCAACCAGGTTTCTATGTTGCCCTTCGTCTAGAGATATCTGAGTTCAAATCAAGGGCGCAAAAAAACCTTTATCAGGACTTATCAAGTCCTGGTAAAGGACATAGCTTTGACATAGCTAGTGTCATACGGGTAGAAGGGTTTTTGCTTCCGGAAACTCGGGGTTTTCTTCCAGCATAAGGACAAACAGCCAAGAAAACACACCTAATTTACATACAAAATATACTTACAGACATAAGATTAATTTCATGGTTCTTCGTTTTCTTCCAGTGGCATTAACAGGCACTTAAGCGCCCACGGCCTTTCATGTATCCTTGGATTTCTTAACCGTAATACGAGGATAAGGCAGTTACTCCTATGCCTCCAAGTATTCTTGTCTGTAAATCGCGTGTTGCACTGATCGGTTTGTCTGTTCTGAGGGACGCAAAAACCCGAGTTTCCCGGAGAAGAAAAGAACCCTCTACCCTCTAACTCACCTTTAGTTGAAAGAGACCGATATCATGGTTACAAATTCCAATTATACTTGTGAATGGTTATAGGTTCTTAAGTACCTCAGAAGAAGAAATGCAATCTTTTTTAGTCTTCTGATCTCCAGTACTGTTTTTTTTTCTTTCGACTTCAATTGCTTCTCCGAAGTCGTTTAAGGGATTGTACGAGTATTGCGTTCATGAACATTTAATGATACCCATCAACCAATCGTCCTCAGGAATCAATCAGCTGTTTCTTCACATTCTGATGTGCAATGTTGAGTGGATGTATATATTTTTTTATCACAGTCCTATGGATATACGACCATATTGCATGTGTCCATCCTGGCAAGGCAGAGATTACCGAGAAATTCTTATCAGCCCGTCTATCTTTCTGTCATTAAATAAGAAATGTTAAAATATAAGACTTATTATTGTTTATGTGATCACGGTTTTTTTTTAATTACTATATATGTTCATGTATTAACTCCTATCAGTTTCGCTAGCAACTGTCTAGCTTTCTCAAGGTTTGACGGTAACTCACGACCTTTGCCATTATCACACGCACATGAACGCACGTGCTGTTTTTTACGGAGAATGTATCCTTTATAAATAGGTATTTATAAGCAATTCCACCGCATTACTTGGATTGAATTTATTTTAATATTTTGATACGTTTGAGTTCATACCACTAAATGTGCGTTTAACAAAGCGCTTTTGGATGATGATTACGATGATGCTGACGATGACTGCATAATAAACCGTTTCTTATAACTGAGGATTTCTTTTTATATTACGTAAGCATCCACGTAGATGTAAGAAATAACTTCAGATTATTAAATTTCGATTTTTGTCGATGTACGTTTAATCCTAGGGTAGATGCCCTCACATGTTGTTCATTATGGCTCGAGACATACACACACACGCACGCACGCACACACAGAGCTGTTTCTACACAATTTTACGCCATCCTTTGATCATCATCACTTGCAGTTCTTCCCCATCCTCGTCTGCCAGTGACTGTTTACATATGGGGATGGCTGGGAAAACAACAAACATAAGTGAAGTAATAAATTAAGTGTCATTTTTACCTGACACTAAAAGACATGAAAATTTAATTAGGAAAAATGATTGCTTATTTCGTGTTGTATTACGGAAACTTTTTCACTCGTTAAGTTATTACTCATAATTAGCGCCGCACAGAATTGTCGGCCCAAATGACAACAGTTCGCTAAATAATTGCACGGATTCATACGATTCTTGGAAGACAAGGTATTCCTTTGAAGGAAAGTGAGCCCCCCCCCCTTCTATTTCGCGTTAGGTTTTTCTGTTCTTCTTTCTGTCTATCTTCTCTTTTCAGATTCTTATTTCTGTGTTTCTGCTATCTCTATTCTTTCTATTTTTATTCTATCTTCTTCTTCTTCTTCTTGTGTTTATTGTCAATTCTGTTTTTATTTATTTTTTTGACATTTCAGAAATAGACGCGAATTTGCCCTTCGATTAGAACTGCTTGAGTCCGAATCCCGATTATGACAAGAGGAGCTTTTATAAGTTTTTTTGCTTTTTTTTTCAGCTGAAAGCAATTAGAGGATTTCGTGTGGATGATAGGGGCTTTCATCCCGGAAAAAATCAGATAAATCAGCGTAGACCCAAATACTTAATATACGTATCAGAATCGAGCCTCACAGTTAGGTGCATCGGTTGTAATTTCAATGAAACGAAATAATTTTTCTCATTATTCGTAGTTTTCTGGTATTTTCTTCATCTCCTTCCTTTACCGTTTGCAGTTCTGTTTTTTAATGTTTTCCTCATTTTTGTCCTTCTTCGCTTTTATTTTTCCTTTTCTTTCAACTTTTTCTTCTTTTTGTTTCTGTTCGTTCGCTTCTTTTACTAGTACCTATTCTTAATCACAATCTTCTTTTTCTATTATTTCTTCTTCTTCTTCCACTATTATTGATAATTGTTCTTCATCACATCCTCTTGTTATTCTGTTGCTACTTCTATTCTTCTTCCTTTATTACTACTTATTTTCTTCTTTATTGCATCGCCTTCTAAAGGTGCCTACCACCTATTCATATCATCATCTTTAACTCCTAATTTTAATCATCATAATCTTCTTCTTCTTCTACTACTACTGATACTACCTATCATTCATCATCATCGGCTTCTTCTTTTTCTTCTACTACAACTCCTATTTTTAATCGTCATAATCTTCTTCTTATACTACTAATACTACCAGTTATTCATCATCTTCTTCTTTTTCTTCTAATTTTTATTTTTCTGGCTGTTTCAATTGAGTTCCATTTACCATGATTTATTATCGTTGTCTTTCTCTTTCTTTTTGATATTTTATTCTCTCTCTTTTTCCTTTTTTGTTGTTTTCTTTATACTATTCTGTTCCCTTATAATGTTTTTCTCATTCCCTTATCTTTCTATTTATTCACCGTTCTTTAAACTCTCCTTTCCTGTTCCATTAGTTTTTGGTAAGATTTTTCTCCCAAATTCCTTCTGATTTGTTTAAAAAACAGTCTTTTAAAAAAACTGTTTTTTTAAACACCACATTTAATTTCCTTTTAGTAATTTTTACCAAAGAAAGAGACTTTAGATTTGAAAACTATTGTTCTAGGGAATTCCCCCCCCCCCACCTCCCTACAGCAGCGAGTAATTTGATCGAAAAAAAATCCCCCATCTTGTTCCTTTGACACAAATACAAAACAACACGAGCGGATTCCCTACAGATAAGCATCAGAATTCGTTGGCCTATCGAGGATATTTTGCGAGGACAGCTAATCTTTAATCAAAGAACTCTATGGCTTCAGAAACTTCTCTCTTTTCAGGGATTAAAGGGCACATTAAGGAACGAAGATAATATTGTCCGCCTTCCCTTATCGTATTAGTGCTGTACCATGTCTTGAACCGAGGGAGAGTCTTCGCTGCATGATTACACAAAAATGCGCCAGAGGCCGACGGGTGAAATTATTTAGCACATTTCTTTGTAATGCGGATAAAAAGAGGAACCCTGTAATGTTGCTGAATTTGGACTTTCATTCGGATTTCAATTAAGAACGAGCCACTTGAAATTTAATCTTCAAAATACGCTTTAAATTTTTTTTAAAAAATATTTACTGCAGAGTGAATTTATCAGTAACATTTATTGTGTGCATATCTTATGGTTTTTTAAATGTCGGCTGGTTAGTTTATGTACAAAACTGGAGCGAACACAACTGGATTGCCATCGAATTCTCAGATAAAATTAATGATGGCTGAAGCCTACAATAATAAGACCGAATTTTAAAATATTAACAATGAAAGAGATTAAAGCGCTTCTTTCAACAATTAGCAGATGATTCGGTTATTTCAACAATCAGACAAGTAGTTTGTATTAGACGCGTACTTAATTGTTGAGCACGTTTTTATTGTATAAAAGTAATCACACATCATTTCAATATTTTCAAGCATATTACAGCAAAGTATTATAACAGAGAAGCCATTTAAAAGTAGTCCAACAAAGATCGTTCTTCGTTCTTCATTTATCAATTTAGCATCCATCATATTCATGTTGTACAACAATAGTCTTTACTTAATATCATCGATCTACTTAAGTTACATTATTATACGAGAAACAAAATGTTATGAAGAGTCTTAAGTGGATGCGTATGTATTTGAATCTGTGTATTTTGAATAATGTTTAAAAGACAGCAAATATCTTCAATACTGCAATCGTATTATTGCATTTAAGCTCACGATAAGGAGTTTTAGATAATCATTTAGATTAAAATAGTATTTGCCTATAATTAATTTAAATACTTTGTTCTGGATGCCGTTGAGTAACATTGTTTCCTACAAAGGTTTTCACAATTATTTTATTTTATTTAATTATTATTTTGAATGCATATCTGCTTATCCATTTTGTAATCATAATGCACTTATTATGAGACAAAATTTACGAGCTTAGAGTAGAGAATTTGTATTATCCAGAATGGACTTATTGTATTTTTATTTATTTATTTATTTATGGGAAAAAATGTAATCCAAATTCAGTTGAGAGAATGCACATCTCTTGGATGAAAGTCAGTTAACCACAAAAACATTTTTCGAGGCCTTTCTGAAGTAAGAGAGAAGACGATTTGGAAGATTTATCTTTCTTTCTCTCTCTGTCTCCACTATGTTGCACGTAGATTCCGTATAGTTTAGTTGTTTGGAACTAACAAACTAATCATAAATTCCTTTTTACTTCCTTAGAGTGCTGTTTCGTAGAGGATAAATACCTGTATAATTTACCAACAGATGGCAGTGGTCTACTTACAGCTTAGAAAGGAACTTTATACTATTATAAGTCCAATTTCTGAACTTTGATATTTCATTGTGAACCTTTCTGTGAAAAGTTCTACCTTCTTCTTCCGTAAAATAAATTAAAAAAAACACTGATACGTTATAAGTGAGCTGATTTAATAATTTCAAGTTGCATAAATCCAGATTAATTCGTATATAGGGTTGGTATCACGTTGATGATACGATATCAACGTCAATGTAGGATAACCTACAGAATGGAAAGAATCCCATAATTATAGAAGGATTGCTTGTGAGCCATTTTGGAGGTAAAGTCATCTGAAATATATATTTTTTAATATTTTATATATTTTTATATAAATTTTATATATATATATATATATAAATTAGTCAATTTATTGATAAGTTATGGCATAGTTTTCTGCATCAAAAGATATATTTATGTTTCCTTTCCTTCTATATGCTTGATGAATTTCATTTTATTCTTGTTTTATATTTGCTAAATTTTTATCATTTATATTGGCAAACATAAATGCAATAATTAGTTGCGGTAAAAAAAATATTAAATTAAAAAAAAAAACTGAAACGGAATAATTCTAATAAAAATAATCCAGTAGTAAAGAAAGAAGCAATTGCACAGTATCTAGGAACAATCATTGCAGCCATCGTAAAGCAGTTTATTTGGTCCACATTCAACATCGACTTGCATGGCTGCATACGTAAAATCAATTGGCTAAGTGCTCTAATCCAGTAAGGTAGCGTTATTTAAAATTTTACGAAAAAGCATTAAAAAACAAACCGAACACACAGTGGGACGCGTCTCTATTTGAGTCAGGAATGTTTTATTTATTGCCTATACAAGCACTTACTGGTCCGGAATACCTGCACACACGGAGACGGTGGCGGCTTTCGCAGGAGCTCGCTCGCTCGCGCGCGCGCGCGCGATAGACACATCCGAGCCATCCCTCCTTTTGCGACGTGGACTAGCCATTAGGTGTGTGTGCGTGCGTGCGTGTGTGCGTGCGTGAGTGCGTGTGTGTGTGCGTGTGTACATGTAGCGCCTAGGATCGCTGCCGAGTCTCACAGTTCCCGTACACTGCACTCGTCGCACCGCACCTTCGCACCGATCGTCCTCGTCACTCGTGAAACACCAGCACGTGGTGTCGGCGTGTAGTTTGTGTTGTAGCACTCACACATAGTTTTTCCGAGAAAGCACCTTCTGCAAACGTGTGAAGCGAAGTGTGTCGGCCCTCTATCTCTTTTCATCTGTCATTTGGGGGGAAAAAAACCATTTTCCTGTGTCTGAAGACGATCGGGGGATGGCTATCAGTAGCACGGAAAGTTCCATAACGTTAAGCCAGAGTATGGACTCGGTTAATACCAATCCTGAAGATGAGGTAAGGAGTTTTTGATTTTTTTTGGCGATTGTGTCCAACATTATTGTGTCCAAACACTCCAAGAACGATATTTCGTAGTCACTAGAATTTATTTAAATCTTCCTGTAAATGTTCACTGCAAATATTTAGCTTAAACTCGCTTCGTAAAAGAAAACCGCTCCTAGAATTCATAATTAATAACGAATGAACATTTCATTAACAAGAAAGACATGATTTCGTTATAATAATAAAACGAAATAACTTCATTGTTACAAAAATATTTTGCTGATAAAACAAACCAAACATGATTAGCTAGTATGGCAATTTTATCGCTATGAAATAGACAACAAATGATTCATTATTGACGCAAAGACATTATTGCGAAATATGTTAGGCAATAAACAGCATGAGCTTCGTTGTCATAGAGATTTCGCAGACGAGAAGTAGAGCTTTCGAAATTAATATCAACTGTGCATTTCATTGTAGAAACTGCATTGTTGAAAATTCGTCGTTGAAAAGCAACGAAAATGCGATTCTTTCAGAAAATACTTTATTCTGTTAAGAATATATATACTCTAGAACAATGATCGACAATTCGTTTGACAAAATAATTATTTTTGATGATCAATACTTTATACTCGCCATTACGAACCTTTCCTTTTTAAAGTACTGAACGAAACTGAAACGTAAAGAATTAAAATTTTAATGACAATTTCAGAATTTCAATATCTCTTTAGTAGGTTTCGCTAAATAGCGGTATTGCCGATATTAACTCTCCTTGAGTACCGGGATGAATGTTTGCCTTTGCGGAAGTAGTCGATTTCTTTGGAAACTGTCGGATAGCTCGTACTTTATGGTGCAGAACTGCATCAGTTAAACTATATGCTAACTTTTTTATACACACCTAGACTCCTAATCGTTCGGCTCTATTGGATTCTACGATTAAACTTCACTTTTACGAAAATTACATAGAAACCACTACAACTCTTCGCTCTTCAGGGAAGAAAATGCAGTTTCCGAATTGCTATTCATGGATTTCGATCGAGAGAAAAGATATCTACGTGTTTTTCAAAGAAACTGTCTTAAGTGGAAATCTTAGATTTTAAATTTCACTCCGAACTGAATATGACTAGAAGTGATTTTTTTTTTTTCTAGTGTTTTGTATGAGTGGTTCGTAATTGAAAAATAATGCCATGCAACGTTTGCTTTTACACATGCATGAACGCGCTTAATGAAGTAAACTCTTCTCGAGATGCGGCAATTTGCTTATCTCTAGTTCTTATTAAAATCCACTTAGGTATGAGATGTGGCAAAATCTTTTAAGAAAACAAAAATGAAATAAATGCCTTTTGAATTATGAATTATTCAGCATGAAGTTATAATCCACATTAATTAGTCCTACATACTTAATCCATGCAATTGTTATGCTTTCTTAAAGTTCTAAAAATCCGATCTCCGGAAGTCTTTATGTTGATTTTATATATGGTTTCTTTCAAATCAAATTCCTTTAATTGAATTAAAAACTACATACCTTGTTCTCTTTACTGAAATCAACAAAGAACGAAATAGCAAACAATCAATGTTTAGCTGTTTGAAGTAATTTCATTGTTGATAACGACAGTTGGATTTCATTGTTGACAATGACAATTAGATTTCATTGTTGACAATGATAATTAGATTTCATTGTTGATAACGACAGTTGGATTTCATTGTTGACAATGACAATTAGATTTCATTGTTGATAACCACAGTTTGGATTTCATTGTTGACAATGACAATTAGATTTCATTGTTGATAACGACAGTTAGATCTCCTTGTTAGTAACAACTGTGATTAGTGGTCATTGTTTGGCAAATTTCACTGTTAGCCTTCATTGTTTAGAAAAATTCATTGTTAACGTCATCCTTTAGAAAATTTTCTTGTTGACAGAGTTATGAATTCAAGTAATTTTATTAGTGTTATTTTATTAATAGAACCAACTTTTTTTTTTATTAATCTTGGTCTTCTCTATTACATATTACATTTGTAAAATTTGTTGGCATTTTACATCGCAAAAACTGTTATTAATTAGAACAGACGTGATTTTTCTTTTTTTCAGCCACCAAATAATTCTCTATCCAAAATGTGTCACCCATGTAAAATCATTTTAGATTAGTTCCTCCCCTCAACAATGTGACCACTCGAGTACTAAGTATTCAAGGAAACCTTTTTCAATAGCGATGTGTCGATATATAGCGTGTTCTGATCATTTAATATTCCGTGTTGGTGTAATATTCCTTTTGCCAGTGTTAACAGGGCAGAAAGCCCTGTCAAAACTCATAACTTCTCTCTCTCTCTTTCCCCCTCCAGTAAGAGTTTGTGTTCGTCATTTTTAATACCGTACAGCGCGGCACGGGGAAGAAAACCTATCAATTCGACAGGCATGCTTAAAGAATTTCTTGAATTCCGCAGACATTGACAGCTTCCGACTCCCACAGAGAAAGTATTGGATAAGGACTCATATTTCCCTTGGTGGTAATATTGCAAGTTCTCTAAGTTATTCAAACTTTTCACGAAATCGATTTGAAAAGATAAAACAGAACTTTTGCACTTATCGTACAAGTTTTGAGACATTTTTGGCTTGAATCTTTCATTACTTTCCCGCATTGTATTTTTTATTTTATTTTTCAAGTACAATACACACAGTCAAACTTTACTTTGACTCTTTTTTTACTTTATTATAATTTTTTTATTGCAAAACATTGACTTTTTCCTCGGTTTCATCCTTTGGAAAGAGGTAAAAAATCAAAGCAGTAGGAAGTTAATGTCGAGAGGCATCGTAGGAGGGAAAAAATACCGAAGAGTAAAGTGTAGACATTTGACATGGACTATATATACTGCCGTATGTGTGTGTGTGTGTGTGTGTGTGTGTGTGAGAGAGAGAGAGAGAGAGAGAGTGAGTTAGCGGTTGAGAATATCCCAGGAGGTATGAGATAGGGAAAATATTCAGATGATGCCGATATTGAGGTTTAGTCGAAAAAACTTTATATGTAGAAGAAATATTAAAAAATATTCAAATTCCGAATCATTTTAAATATGAAGAGATTGGAAAAAAAAGGAAGAGAATAGAAAGAAGAAATCAATAGTTTTGTTTCTAAAACGATCATTTAACAAAGACAAAGAAAGATTAAAAAAACTAGAAATATTAGTTTCAATAAACTATGATATTTGAAGAAAGAAAAAACATGGCCGCTTCTGTCTAAAAGAAAGCATAATAGTGTTTATTATTGCTCTTCAAATTGCAGAATATATCTGTAATTTATTGTATTAGGTTGCTGTAACCATTGTTTACATATTTGCGTTCTTCATTTATCATACAAATATCTCGGCTGACAGCCCGTTGAATAATAGCCTTACATAAAAGCATCTTCTTTCTAGCGTGTGTGTGTGTGTGTATATATATATATATATATATATATATACAGGGTGTTCGGGATAAATATGACATATTTATAATTAATTATATTTTTCCGTAAGTTACATGTATTAACACACACTTCTCTTCATTTAAAAGTTTGGACCCTTCTTCATTCATATACAAGATGTCAGAAAGGATGGATAGCTGGAACCCACCTGAATCATGGAAGAGAATAACTTGTATCATGATGATTCGTGCCCGCCATCAAAATAAGGATATTACGACTGCTGCCCAATGCTCCCTGAATACAGTAAAAACAATCAGGCATGAACTAGAGACTTGCAATGGTGACTACGAGGATGTAGCAAGAAGAAAGATCCCTAGCAGACGATCTGATTGCGTTCGTACAGCAGAATTCCTCGCAAATCTGCAGGAACAGGTGTTGAAGAACCCTGGCATTGGAATTCGGGCTTTGTTCGTGGAGTTGCTAACTGTAGTCAAGCCCTGGATAACAAGGGTAGCCAATGGTAGGCCGTATGTATGGCAGCAGGATTCGGCCCCTTGCCACACCTCTGGGAAAAGTCAAAAATGGTTGTCTGAAAATTTCTACGACTTCACCAGTCCAAATGTTTGGCCTCCAAACTCCCCAGACCTTAACCCCATGGATTATTTTGTATGGGGCGCAGTTGAAAAAGACACCAATCGCACTTCCAGTAATACAAAAGCCCAGTTAATGGATAAAATTAAAACAGTTTTTGCGGCCCTTCCCAGGGAGACTGTAGCATCAGCTTGTTCGAGGTTCCGAAGCAGAATTGAAGCTGTGATCGATGCTAATGGTGGTTATTTTGAGTAAATCTTGTTGATAGTATTGTAATTAACTCTGCCTGTAATGTTTTTTTGTCAATTCATTAAATTTAATAGATACAAAGAAGATTTTCTTTTTCCTTACGAAACTGTCAAATTTATCCCGAACACCCTGTATATATATAGGTAAGTATATACTGGAACAAAATAAACAACAATAGATGCAACTGTATCTATTAACGCGATTCTATTATAAGATCTTAGTCTAAGTGCTAGACTATTGGGATCGACATTACGAAGAGACAACAGTAATATAAGGAGTGGAATGATACGTAACTTAAGAAGATTTGAAAGGTATTTATTGAGGATTATCAAAACTATTCGTTAATGAGAATACAAGAAACAGGCTTGTTGTGTTATGAAGAGCTCCTTCCATGTGTACCTGTAGGGATTGTTTATGATTGACACACTTACATGGCAGAAAGATAGACGATAGATTCAGGAACAATGTTATGAGTGATTTCTCTCTCACTGTCTGTCTCTCTTCACTTATATCTAGAAGAAAATGCAAATAAGTCACGATTTCTATATAAGAGAAAAACTACCAAACTGGTCCTCTTGAAAATATCACATACATGCTGGCTCAGCAACACTAGTATGCTAAATTCCTGATAAAGCGATGGTTTGCTTTATTTGGTCTGTACACGAAAAAGCGACAGTGATATTGGTGAGTTTGATGATGAAGACCCCCCCCCCCCGACAATCCAATGTTTTCTCAACATACTTGACTTCTGAAATTTTTAGAAGTAGTATTTGTGCCGACCGTTAGAAACGATTGAATCGTGGGGGGGGGGGGGGGGGGTCATCGCCATCTTTTACGAACTCTCTGTTCAAACAGGCGAGTTACGGCCAAAGTGGTTATCTTGTAAGATTTCTGCATCAGAAGCTTTGTATTTCTTAAAAAGACTACTTTTCGAACACTTTTCCACATTGAATATTAATATTTAGATGTATATTAACGATATTTATCAACTGCTTATACAAGTATTTGATGTACGTTAATGACAAGTATAATTAAGAATATTAAAATTTAATTAATAAAACATCCATCACTAAGTAAACGAATGAAATATAATTTCAGTGTCATGAAGAGCATCGGTTGTCGACATACAGTTCGGCTGATACTCTTAATTACATTATAGTTTCGATGTAATTAAGAGTATCAGTTGAATAGTATGATTTAATACTATTATTTCTTCGATGCTTTCAAAATACACCTTAAAAAGCATTTAAAAATCACTAAGCAGGTACTTAAATGAATAAATAAATCATAACAGACGCTTGCTCTTCAACACGAAATTTTTAGTTTTATTTATTGCTCAAATAATTTCTTAGGTGTTTAATTTGAAATTAGATATTCGGGTTATTGAATTGTGTAGGGTCAATGAAAGCTGCATAAAAACCAATGTTTGTTCATTACGTTATTCATTACTGATTTCAACGTGTAGTTAAGTAAATGAAATTTCACTGATTGCCACTAATGAAATATAATATTTGGCGCGAGCTCCACCCAGTTCGAAGATTTCACTCTTGGCGTAATTCTAGTGAACGAAAAACAACAATAGCTTTTTTTTTTTTTTTTTTTTTTTTGGTGCCGTATAACTCCGTTTCATAACAGTGTAGGCGATGTTATATGGGAATCGTTTTAGAGACTGATTCTTATGCGGGGAAAGGAAACGGATATTAATGCACAACTCATGAGTCCTTCCCCATCACTTAGTTTCAAATAATCTGTTTTGTTCGTATCCTTCCAACTGAGCTAAGGCAGTGCAGTGGCTGAGTATTAACTTACATAGGAAAGAAATCCGTTCAAATCTTTTGTATTCAACTACAGGACATTTGCTAAGCTTACTTTCAATCCGATAGAGGCTAACTGGTCTTATATAAAACTTTAATGACTTTAAGGTCTGTATAAATAGATAAACAAGTTCCGTGAGCAGTTTCATTCCATAGACTGTAGCATAGGGATGACCTTATTCTTTTAAGATCACAACGAATAATAATTCCTCAGTCAATAGCATATTCATAGGAATATCTTCCGAAGTTGATTGTTGGAATGCTTTTAACCAAAAAGTGTGATATCGACACCAACCTGATTTTTAACCCATATGTAGATATCCATTTGCAATGAACAAAACCAACTAAAACACAGTGTTAGATACGATAAAGAGCCAAGAGGCTATTTTTCCAGCGTCGTAAATTAAGTTAAGGGGATAATAAATCCCTCATTATTTTAAAGCCCAATACGAAACTCGGAGATCGAAATCTAAGAGTTTCCAAGCGTAAGTCAACACCTGGGAAGTACAACACTAGGGCAACTCGGAGCAAAGGTGGAGCGAGCTCCATCGCTATCCTTAATATTTTCTCATAATGTAAAACGCAGCTCCTAGGAGATGTATTACTGTTTTACATTATGAGGAGAGGTCACTACCCAGACCGGTTTCGACCTTTGTATAGGTGAAGCGGGCTCTAAAAATTAGGCGATCCAGAAAGATCGCCAATCTCAGCGTTGTTCCATTCAGTGACAGACTCACCCAGTCACCGAGAAGAACTTCTCAACATTGGCTCTACCCAGTGTCAGGCTCACCCCCACCACCAAGCAGAGCCATAATCTCAGCGGTGGCCCCACTCAGAGACAAGCAAAAACCTATCCCCAAGCAGAGCCTCTCAGAACCCAAACCTAACCCGCACCGGTTTCGACCTTTATTGAGGTCTCATCAGTGAGTAGGCAGACCTGGATAATACCAAGCTTTAAGTGAACCGAACTTACATAAACCCCTACTAACGAATTGCCAGGCCGGTGTACCCATATATTATTATTACTACGATAAAGAGCCAAGAGGCTATTTTTCCGGCGACGTAAATTAAGTTAAGGGATGTAAGTTCGGTTCACTTAAACCTTGGTATTATCCAGATCTACCTACTCACTGATGAGACCTCAATAAAGGTCGAAACCGGTCTGGGTAGTGACCTTCCCTCATAATGTAAAACAGTAATAATACATCTCCTAGGAGCTGCGTTTTACATTATGAGAAAATATTAAAGATATTGACGGAGCTCGCTCCACCTTTGCTCCGAGTTGCCCTAGTGTTGTACCACCCAAGTTGACTTACGCTTGGACTCGGCAGGAAACTCTTAGATTTCGATCTCCGAGTTTCGTATCCGGCTTTAAAATAATGAGGGATTTATTATCCCCTGAACTTAATTACAGTGTTAGATGTTAGATATTTATTTTCGTATTAGAAGGTTCAAAATGTTTTGATCTCATCTTGTATTTATACTTAATTAATTTTTTCAACTTAGGAGTTAATTTTATTTTATAAAATAAGCATCAATAAACATCTTGCGATCGTTGCACATACGATTTAATTGGATAAACATTTAATTTACATCATAATACAATGTCTGTTTTGTTCTTTCTCTCTGTTACTGGTTGATTTCTAAATTGCTATTCTGGGGATAGCTGGCAGCATCCAACAGTTGAGTTAGCGATGATTTAGGTACTCAAGAAACCTTCAGAAAAATGCGTAAAATTCTATCATCATGGAAATACATACATCATCGGGTCAATAAAGGAACAGTCATCAAAAAGGCCCGCTTACTCATTCTGTAAAAATAAATAAGGTATATTTCTTTCTCATCGAGACGAACATTAAATGCCGTCCCATTAACTGATGCTGAATAAGTCACATTGTTGCCAATTCACATTTACAATTCACATTGTTGCCAATTCACATTTACAATTCACATTGTTGCCAATTCACATTTACAATTCACATTGTTGCCAATTCACATTTACAATTCACATTGTTGCCAATTCACATTTACAATTCACATTGTTGCCAATTCACATTTACAATTCACATTGTTGCCAATTCACATTTACCGAAATGCGGATTGGTAACAGGACATTGAACATCTGTAACATTTTGCATCAGTACGTGAGTATTTACTTAGGATCCTCAAAGCGTTGTTTTAAGTGCAATATTTGCTTTACGACTGTGTCATGCTGCCCAAACCATATTATTAGAACTTAGTGGTTTGCATTGAATAAAAACTTGTTGATTAAGGATGAATACGGCCGTCGGTATTAGTAAACATTAGCCGTCGCATTGCTGTTACGAAAGCAGAAAACGAATTGGATATCAGCTAACTCCTCGTTCGAAAACACACTGGCCGGCATCTTTTTTTTTAGTAACAACATATTAATTAACATAATTAGTCCAATAAAGAAACCTTGTTTAAGCCACAAGAACACTAATCAATTAGCTCACGAAATGGGCACGTTTATAGTTACTAGCGTATGTTCCAACCTATCGGCACTCGTATACATATTGATTAACGTATTTCGATTTAACCTCGATGAAAAATAAGCAAGCGGATGTTAAAGGAGGTGAGAGTACTGAAATGTAGAAATTCCATCAGCTGAGTATTATTCGCTTGAATTCGATGTATAATAGATTCTACTATTGCCTTAAAAACATTTCTTAAATGTATGTTTAAGAAATAGGGTTATGTTATGTTATGTATTCCTCATACTGACCATTTATATGCTTATCTTGCATCATTTATACTTATGCATCGTCATCTAGATACCATTTCAGATTAAATAGATTAAATAACCCAGCTTACACCGAGTGCCAAATTTTATGTTTCGTATTTCTCATGCAGGTATGAGTTGATTGAGAACAGTAAACTAGCATTCGACTCACAGTTATTTCGCAAGTATTGATCCTTTTACTGTAGAAAGCTGCTTTGGACCACACATTTCTACATGTGTAGGGGAGGGGGACGCTAGTTTTATAGACGTTTAGTATATTTTTGACTAACTGGATTTTGCCATAGTAGTTTCGGATATAATTTCCATTACTCATCAGACAGCTAATAATCTTACGGAAGTGATTTCTATATTTTGTTATTATTTTTTAATTTTGGTTTTGATAACGAAAGAGGTATTTAATAACTGAATGAGGATATGTAACTGTCTCAAATGATCGAGTAATTTGCATCAATTCTTCTTTAAGTATTTTAAGTATTTT
Organism: Typopeltis vanoorti; assembly: GCF_054136105.1. NCBI lineage: Eukaryota > Metazoa > Arthropoda > Arachnida > Uropygi > Thelyphonidae > Typopeltis > Typopeltis vanoorti. The sequence continues at coordinate 20,072,987 of NC_143571.1, forward strand.
GTGACCAAAATAAACTAGGGCTTTTAATTTTCCCGGTTAAACAATGCGTTTAATTGTTGTACTTTTAGGGCACAGAATTATAGTACTACCATCGCTTTTGCACGATATGATAACATAACCCTAAAACGAAAACAATCCACGGATGCACAGTACTGAAAGGAATTGCTTTAAAATTACTCATAGGAAAAAAAAATCACTGCAAACCTCTGCCAAGTTTCCCACTAATTTAACAATTTTCTAGGGAAGCATTAACTCAGTTTTTATAATCGCTACGCAAAGAAAAATGTGTTCTAGAATCCCCAATCATGTTGTTCTTTGGGAGGATTTTTACATTATCTGGATAATATTAATTTTCGATACTGGAAATGCTTGTGGCAGGTGAAATTATGAATTTATATACATACATATGTGTTAATTAAATAGTACGAACAGAATTAATTTTCAACTGTTTCTTTTTCTTCTAGTTCCATCATGAATTTATTTGAAGTCTCCGTAGTTTCTTTTTTTTTTCGCTTCAGAGGATTCCACTAAAGGAATTAAGCCTAAATTACTTTTCGCCGAGAATTTCCATTCAAACGACTGAAATGTGTTCTGATCCAGCCATACAATAGCTAATTTATTACAATTGGCTGTATTTTCTTCCGAAAATAATAACAAAAAAGTGTTTTCAAACTTGTTATTAATATCTGAAAACCAAATTCCACTCAAACTTCGTGATCCTTGGCAGAATTAACATTTCCATAGGTTGTACAAATAAGGCGAACGCATCTCTTCGCCACCGATTCAAACAACTCCACTATTTTCATATGCTAAATTGCGAACACAATGACTTTCGTGTAGTAGCACGGAGAGACCTTAGTTTCCTTATTAAAGTTTACCAGTTACTACTCAATTTCATTCCATGTACTGGAAGCAAGTATCTTGTTTGCCCACTGGAAGCTTAAATCCCAAAAGTCTCTGGGGATTGTATCTTCACCATATCCTTTTAACTTTTACAACTTTCTAGAGGCTCTGTCTTTTCAGTACATTCTCTCTCTCGCTATTTTGGCTCTGCAACTTCTAGAATTCAACCCTCTTTAGACTAATTTCTACAAACAAACGTTTCTTTTTTCAGTTTTCCTTATTCAACACATATTTATATATCGAATAGGATGCCAAATATACACAACAAACAGTGCATATTCAGAGATACATTGTTTGTTGCACACTTCAGAGAGTGTATCGATCGTATAATAGTAAATGTTTGAACCACAAGAAAGGTAATTAAATATTCTACTTGCTTAGGTTTTTTTTCCTTACTTTCAAAAGACTAAATCACGTGTCAGTCACTTGACTTCATCTCTTCCATATGATAATCCTTAGTCGTTAAGTTTATTGCGAAAATGTTTTTTATCAATACAAAGAAAGAAAGAATGAACATAGTGCGGCATTTTTTCTTTGTACTTATATAAAAGGGGATGTATAATGTTGAGAGTTTATTTTGCACTTGGTTAGACTATAATAAATTTAGTTTAATCCTTTATCCAAGTGTGAGAAAACAAAGTTTGCGCCTGAAAATATCTTCAGGACTGAGGTATGGTGGTACAACACCAGGGCAACTCGCAGCAAAGGTGGATCAAGTCTCGTCACTCCTTGTCTCAGTATCTCCCATAATGCAAAGCACATCTCCTTGCGGATATGTGTAATGCTATGCATTACACATCCCCGCAAGGAGATGTGTAACTTACCCCAGTCCTTACCCCTAAGTTACACATCCCCTTGCGGATATGTGTAATAAGATAAGGGATGTATAATATTTTGATATCTTAGTTTTAGTAGAAAATTCCAGCGAGAGCATTCGCTTCGTAATCCAAGTAAGGCTGATTTTATATATTATTTTTTTATATTTTGAAAACAATCCAACAAGTAATGGAATACTTCATTTATATTTGTCAATGCATTTAATATTTGTCGAGAGAGCCAAGCCGATATCAAATTAAAACCAAAATCATACTATCGATTTTGTGATGATGTGGGATGATAATGTGTACAATGTTCAAATAAATATTGAAACAGGTCTATATTATTTATTCAAAATAAATAAAGTTCATTGAATATCTTGAATAAATAATGTAGCACTGAACGTCAACATGCACGGTATACCTTGCGATGTTGATATTCAGGGGAAAGCGTCTTTATGTGAAATATTTCATTAGCTTTGGCTCTGGAACGAGTAAATATTACAATCTGAATATTTCAGAGAAACCGAAATCAGAAACACACACATATACTCGCGCGCGCGCGCGTGTGTGTGTGTGTGTGTGTGTGTGTGTGTGTGTGTGTGTGTCAAAAATATGTCAATTCATCTTGTTCTTCATTTAAAACGATGTATGTCATCTTTCTCAATTATAAAAAATGAGTTTCAGAGATTTTGGATCCATGAAAAAACTGCGAATTAACAACCTCTAATACGAGCATTTAGCTGGTTTTGGATTAGTTTCAGAAGATGTATTAGAAGCGATTTGATTATAGTTTATTTCTTATAGAATATATATATTAATGTAGCTTTCATGTGTGATTTTTTTTAGTTGCAAAGCATCCATTACAGCGCTTATGAATTTCATAGATGTCTTGAATATATCAAGTAACTGACGATAACATCACGATTATATCAGAAAGATGCCTGTTTTATTATTATCATTATTATTATTCATTTGGAATCTTGCGTTTTGCAACACCGATGAAATATGCTTTTTAAAACTATGTGGGATTTAATATCCCCTTAATTTAAGCTACATTTTGTGCCAAATGAAAAGGAAGTGCATGTTGATGCCATAAAGGAAGAAACATTTACATTTTTATTAAATTTGTATATTTTTTAAAAAATAAAATTGATCCATTCACCATTCTTTTGGTACCAAAAATAGTACATTTTTGATACCAAAAGTGTACTATTTTTCGACACAGGAGAGAGATATTTTACTATAATATTATCGAAATATTTTTTCGATGGGATAGTCCTTATAAGGACTGGCTTAAAGGGGCGAAGCAAGAATGCTTTTCATCTTCCCCGTTATCTGTAAATGACAGTGTAGGGAAATGTGTTATTGAGCTATTAAAGCACTGATCATGGCAGGAGGGTAACAGCAATAGCCGAGCCTCAGTTAGAACTTCATTGGCTACAGCATTGCCATATTTAAAGGTAAAGCCGTCTCTAAAAATTCGGACGATCCCTAGGCCACTCAATCGTGGGCGAAAGACCGTTCATCTCAGCGTTGGCTCCACTCAGTGATAGCCTTCCACCCACACGCCACCACCGCTCATATTCTGAAGCAAAGTATTCACCGACAAAGCCCCTCAGCGGGCCGTGCCGGAGAACACTTTCCCCGGAGACTCAAATTGCTCCCTTAAGACAAAAACCTTAAGAGAGCGAACTCAAAACTCTCGAATCTCAGTACCCCTGGGGGGGGTAACAGCAACAGCCGAACTTCATTGGCTACAGCATTGCCATCCATCACCCTCCAAGGGTATTAATCACCGCATCTCACGGTTGATTGATCCTTTCGATGGGATCTTAAGTTCTTAAAAGAACTGGGCGATGGACTGAGTCCTTGATTCTTTATCCCGTCATCTGAATGAAATAAATCTGTGTGGATGGAGTGTTACTGAGCTAAAAAGCTCTAGTCATGGCGGAGTAACGGCAATAGCCGAGCTTCGGTTAAAAACTTCATTGGCTACAGCATTGCCATTTGTTACCCTGATTAGTAAGTAAAGGGTAAAATCTGAAAAAATCGGACGATCTCTAGGCCACTCCATAGTGGCCGAAAGACCGTCCATATCTCAGCGTTGGTTCCACTCAGTGACGGGCTGCCCGACCACTGAGCAGAACCGCTCAAATTCCGAGGAAAATAATTCACCGACAAAGCCCGTCAGCGGGCCGTGCCGGAGAACACCTTCCCCGGAGACTCAAAGTGCTCCCTTAAGGCAAAAACCTTAAGAGAGCGAACTCAAAAACTCATCACCCAGGATAACAGCAACAGACGAACCTCAGTTTACTTCCTTGGTTCAGCATTGCCATCTGTTACCCTGGAAGTCCTGATTAGTAAGTAAAGGGTAAAATCTCAAAAAATCGGACGATCTCTAGGCCACTCCATAGTTGGCGAAAGACCGTCCGTGTCTCAGCGTTGGTTCCACTCAGTGTCGGCCGCCCCGTCCTAGCACCCCGACTACTGAGCAGAACCGCTCAAATTCCGAGGAAAATAATTCACCGACAAGAACCCCTCAGCGGGTAGTGCCGGAGAACACCTTCCCCGGAGACTCAAGGTGCTCCCTTAAGGCAAAAACCCTAAGGGAGCAAACTCAAAAGCTCACACCCAGGATAACAGCAACAGCCGAACCTCAGTTTACTTCCTCGGTTCAGCATTGCTAATTGTTACCCTGATTAGTAAGTAAAGGGTAAAATCTGAAAAAATCGGACGATCTCTAGGCCACTCCATAGTGGGAGAAAGACCGTCCATATCTCAGCGTTGGTTCCACTCAGTGACGGGCTCCCCGACCACTGAGCAGAACCGCTCAAATTCCGAGGAAAATAATTCACCGACAAGAACCCCTCAGCGGGCCGTGCCGGAGAACACCTTCCCCGGAGACTCAAAGTGCTCCCTTAAGGCAAAAACCCTAAGGGAGCAAACTCAAAAACTCATCACCCAGGATAACAGCAACAGCCGAACCTCAGTTTACTTCCTTGGTTCAGCATTGCTATTTGTTACCCTGAAAGTCCTAAAAAGGACTTTGAACCGTTTTCAAAATCCATCCTTTCGATGGGATAGTCCCTTTCGATGGGATAGTCCTTATATCCTTATAAGGACTGGCTTAAAGGGGCGAAGCAAGAATGCTTTTCATATTCCCCGTTATCTGTAGAGGACAGTGTAGGGATAAGGTGTTATTGAGCTATTAAAGCTCTGATCATGGCAGGAGGGTAACAGCAATAGCCGAGCCTCAGTTAGAACTTCATTGGCTACAGAATTGCCATCCATTACCCTCCAAGGGTATTGGATTGAATGAATCAATTCAGCACCTCGATGGGATCCTTATAGTCCTTATAAGGACTGGCTTAAAGGGGCGAAGCAAGAATGCTTTTCATCTTCCCCGTTATCTGTAGAGGACAGTGTAGGGATAAGGTGTTATTGAGCTATTAAAGCTCTGGTCATGGCAGGAGGGTAACAGCAATAGCCAAGCCTCAGTTAGAACTTCATTGGCTATAGCATTGCCATTCATTACCCTCCAAGGTATTGGATTGAATGAATCAATCCTGTCCGCAACCTCGATGGGATATTTTGCTGTAAAAATTATTATTATATCATAATACTAAACTTATGTAGGTGTATATATTATTTAAATTTTATAAAATAATTCTTAAAGTTAAAATTAAAATTAATAAAGTTTTTAGAGTAAAATATAGGTTCCATCATTATTTTTTAAACATTATACATTTACAAAAAGTTTTTCCTTTTTCAAAATAAATTATTATATATTTGTCATGGTGAGAGGCAGTATAACACTGTGGTGCTGTACGAAATGAACGCAAGTAATATAACCATAACAAATGTACTTTCAAAAAAGTAGTACATTTTTTGTATTAAATGTTAAATGTGTTTATGGGAAGTATACTGAAACTATTTCTTTTTTCGGTTTTATCTTGTTTTAACTGAAATGATGCTTGACTTCTGTAGTCGATGTTGATATTCAGTGCATCAAATAAATTTAAATCCTTCAGAACTTGACTAAGCGTGGCACATAGATACCTAAAATTTATTCAGCAATTTTTTTTTTTTTTTTGGTTAGATGGTTAAAACAAGAACTTTTCATATTTCCCGTTATCTGTAGAAGAAAATGGACGGATAGAGTGTTATTGAGTATAAGCTCTGGTTATGGGCGGGTAACGGCAATAGCCGAGCTTCAATTAAAACTTCATTGGCTACAGCATTGCCATTCGTTACCCTGGAAGTCCTAAAAAGGACTCTTCCTCCACCTGATGTTCGATACCCACTTCTCAGTATTAGTCCTTATAAGGACTGGCTTAAAGGGGCGAAGCAAGAATGCTTTTCATTTTCCCCGTTATCTGTAGAGGACAGTGTAGGGATAAGGTGTTATTGAGCAATTAAAGCTCTGATCATGGCAGGAGGGTAACAGCAATATAGCCGAGCCTCTGTTATAACTACATTGGCTACAGCATTGCCATCCATTACCCTCCAAGGGTATAGGATTGAACTAATCAATCACCGCATCTCACGGTCGATTGATTCCCTCCACCACCCTTCTCGCAGGACATATATGGCGCAGAGGGTGAAGCTTGACGCTTTTCATATTCCCTGTTGTCTGTTTTGGGAGCAGTGATGGGAGAGATTTGTGAGCTATTTTAGCTAGCCCTTAGTGGGAAGAAGTGGTTATTCGTTGTTGGGGGTTAGGATGGCTTTCGGTCTTTTATGTTTCCAGTGGTCATTACCGTCATAGTTTCCGGTTTGCTCTATTAGTTGGTTTGGATGCGTAGATGTCTTCATAAAGAATTTTTCTGCCTAGGGAGCGTAGTAGTGGAGAGATGTAGGGGGTATTTATGTCCCGGTGGATCTGGGCGTTCCTGATGAACCACTGGGCGTCCAGAATCATTCGCAGGTATTTGTTCTGTAGTCTTTGTAGCTTGAGGATGTTTGTCTTGGAGGTATGGCTCCAGGCTGGGGAGGCGTATATGACTGTGGGACGGATCACTGTCTTATACAGTAGTATTTTATTTCTTGAGCTTAGTTTGCTGTGTCTGTTGATCAAGGGTTATAGCTGGGCGATAACTTTTGAAGCTTTGGTGCATGTGCTCTTGATGTGGCTGTTGAAGCATAATCGCTTATCGAGAAGTATTCCGAGGTATTTTGCTTCAGTTTTCCAGGGAATTTTAGAGTTGAACAGGGTGATGTCTCATTTGGGGGATGCTCGTCTTCTTGTGAAGAGTATCGGTGTACTTTTCTGGGGGTTTAATTGTAGTCGCCAGTCTTTAAACCGTTTTTCTAGATTCAGGATGGTGTCTAGTTTTTTGGTGACGAGAAGTGGTTGACGAGATCTGGCTAGAATAGCCGTGTCATCAGCATAAAGGGCGATGGAGGATGTGAGAGGATTTTGAGGGATGTCTGCCATATAGATGTTGAACAGGATCGGGGCTAGCAGTGATCCTTGAGGAACTCCAGCGAGGATTTTCCGTTGGGTTGAGACTGTTTCATTGATTTTGACTTGCATCCCCCTGTTGGAGAGGTATGATTTGATCAGATGTATCATGTTTAGTGGAAGGTTAGCGATGATAAGTTTGTAGAGGAGGCCTTGGTGATCTTATCGAAGGCCTTTGAGATTACTAGGTAGACAGCTCCAGTGTGTTTATTCCAATTGAATCCTGTGGTGATGTATTCTACCAGTCTATGGATCTGTTGGGTGGTGCTGTGATTTTGACGGAAGCCAAATTGTTCTTCTGGAATGATATTGAGTTGGTTGACATGATCTTGGAGTCTGATGAGGATGATTTTCTCAGCTATTTTCCCTAAATTGGATAGCAGGCTGATGGGACGGAAATTTTCAGGTAGGTGTGGGTCTTTGCCTGGTTTGTGAATTGGGATGATGTCAGCTATTTTCCATGACTGGGGAAAGTGCTGCCATTTGAGGATGGAGTTCATGATGTTTGCCAGATGTGCTATGGCTTTGCGTGGTAGTGCCTTGATGACTTGGTTAGTGATGTCGTCAGGATCTGGGGGCTTTTTTGATCTTGAGATGGTTGATGATGCCGATTATTTCGGTAGGTGAGGTAGGCATTATAGGACTTGGATTGACATCGGGACGATTTACTGTGAACCTGACTTTACAATGGATCTTGTATACGTGGCTGATGTTTAGGTTCTCATATGCAGGACTGCATTGTTTCTCTAGGTTTCTTGCTATGGCTTCGGCTTTGTCAGCATCTGTGTATGCAAGGTGCTGCTCTGCTTGCAGAGGGGGGGGGATTTGCGCTTGTTCCTGAGGTTGTTTAGGAATTTCCATATGGAATGATCTGCTGTGGAGATGTAGGTGAGCTTGTTGTCCCATTGTTGGTTCCTGTGGCTCTGGAGAGCTTCTCGGACAGATTTGTTTAATCTTTTTCTTTGTCTGTTTTTTTCCCTTATTAAGTCCATGATTTTTTCCGGGAGACGATTTTGTTTGTGGGTAATCGTAGATACTGTGGCTGCTGTTATGGCTTTATTGATTTGATTGGTGAGGTTCTTTATTGCCGTGTCTATTTCTTCCTTGGCTTTTATATGGGGAACCGGACCAATGTGTTCGGGTAGCACTTTCTTAAGTTTCTACCAGATGATGGAGGTTTGGGGAGAGGTGATTGGTCTTTGTTCCCTAAGTGAAGTAGGATTGGGTTGTGGTCTGATGATAATTCATTCAGTGCTTGAATGCTGTGCTGGTATTTGATATTTGATGTTGTGTAGGATGGCGATGTCTAGAATGTCGGCTGTGGCAGTTGGGCTGTGGTGGGTTGGTTCAGTGGGTCCTGTTACGACAGACCATCCTTCTCAGTATGTTTTATTCTAAAATATAGAATTATGATATAAAAAAAGGCATAGGTGTATAAATTACTTTGGATTTTCGAAAATAATTCTTAGCTATCTAAGTAATAATTAATAAGTTTTTAGTAAAATACAAGTTACATTGTATATCTAAGACAAGAAAAAAATCTTAATGTTAATGATAAAATGTTGAAATTACAATGTATGATGTTGAACCTGTTTCGAGAAAAAACAAACGAACAGAAATTTGAAAGTTAAATTTCATATATTTTCATAAAATATCCCATTTTCAAACTAAAACTGTTAGATGTTTGTCGCGTGTTGAGAGGTTGAGGTGTGCGAAATGGGCAGAAGCGAATATATCGTAACAAATATACCTTCATAAAGTGGTACATTTCTTACACAACTGGTCATGCGCAGTATATTGAAACATTGCCTTATTTCTTTATTTTGTGCTTTAACCGAAATGATGCTTGATTTCCAGTACGATGTGATATCGATTGAAATTCGAAACATCGTTTTCTTGTAACGTATATTGAATGACTTGATATTTTGAATTTCTTCTTAAAGAAGCTTAATGAAACTGTTATCATACTTATGGATATACTTGTTTTCTTTGCTACTTTGATACTCTATGAATTTCATAAAAGAAATAAGCTTTTGTGAAATTGATGCCAACAGTATTGATTTTTTCTGTTTAAAATCTGTGTATTTCTCACTTTGTTGCCTTTGGCAACTGGGATGTCACATATGCTATTTTTAAATATTTCTTAAGTTTGTAATTTATATTTTTATAAAATATCTTGGTAAAATTTATAATTTAATACAATTTTAAAGTCATATTGCAAATACTTCAAAAATATGTTAATTTTTAGATACTATTAAATATACCTTTAAATATTTAATATATTTTTATTATATTAGATTTAAGCTTATTTAATGTTTAAAAAATCTAAACCAAATTCTCTCATGATGATAACAGCATGGAATGCCAATGGCTTAACAAACAAAATTCTTGCAAGAATTTGCAAAAAGATATAATCCAGACATAATCATGATCAGTGAATCCCACCTCAGACCATCAAACAATCCAAAACTAAGAGGTTATATTTTATACAGGACAGACAGACTTAACTCTAGTGGAGGCGGAACAGCTATTTTTATCAAAAATTATTTAAGCCACAACTCGCTGACCAACCCCCAAACTCTAAAACTTGAGGTGACGGGTGTGGAGGTGCACACTAATAACGTTGGCAAACTCAAAATCTACGCAGCGTACAATCCTCCCAGCATTCCACTATTGGCAGCAGACTTAGACTCCATCCTCGGCTCCACGGATTCCATAATTATAGCAGGAGACCTAAACTCCAAACATACGGCATGGTTCAGTTCGTCAATCAACTCCAAAGTCCGTACCTTATTCAACTCATCAATAGTAGCTGGACCCACTGAGCTCACCCACTACAGCCCATCAGGAAGTTCTGGTGTATTAGACATGGTTATCCTCAGAAACATCAAATATCAATACCAGCTGGAGACAGTAGAAGAGCTTAACTCAGATCATAATTACATCCTACTCAGGTTAGGACTTCAAGGTCAGCTCTCTCCACATCATTCTTTCTTACCATGGGACAAGCTCTCCCAGTCCACATCGGTCCCCTGTCATTTGTAAAAAAAGAAGAAATAGGCCAAGCTGTAAACAATTTAACTAGGCAAATCAACACAGCAATAGCATCAGTCACTCAAACCACGCTCCTAACTGGATCCCAGAAGAGATAATGGACCTGATTAGGGCCAAAAACAAGGCCATAAAGCGATATCACAACACCAGAGCCCCCGCAGGACAAAGCAACCTTAAACACTTTGAACAGACAGGTTCGAGAAGCCCTCCAGGTCCACAGGAACTCCAAATGGGAAACCAAACTGAAGGAAATCAACCCAGAAGATAACTCCTTGTGGAAGTTTGTAAAATCTCTTCGTACCAAAAGACAACCACTTCCCCCTTTAAAGACCAATCTTGGAGTTGCACACACAGATGAAGAAAAAGTAGAAGCCCTAATTGACAATCTGGAAAATCAATGCAGCCCATCTTATGCAAACCTAAATTTCAATCTTATTTATAAAGTTCATCGTAAAGCTAGAATGCACTAAGTCAGCCTAAGGATGATTCAGAAACCATCACCCCTACATCTCCAACAGAAATAATAAATATCATTTCCCACCTGAAGAATAAAAAGGCCCCCGGCCCTGACGGCATTACCAATAGAATAATAAAGCTACTCCCACGGAAAGCCATAATTCATCTAGTTAATATTACCAATTCCATTTTAAGATTCCAATACTTTCCCTCTGATTGGAAAATCGCTGACATTATACCTCTGAAAAAACCTGGTAATAACCCACAACTTCCCCAAAGCTACAGGCCCATCAGTCTTCTTTCCTGTCTTGGCAAAGTAATAGAAAAGGTCATCCTATCAAGACTACAATCAGCAGTGGACCAACAGAAAATAATCCCAAATGAGCAATTTGGGTTTCGCAAAGCTCACAACACGGTGCAACAAATTCACCGACTAACAGAACATATCACTCATGGCTTTAACTGGCACCTTCATACTGCTGCTGTATTTTTGGATGTTGCCAAAGCCTTTGATAAGGTCTGGTATCAAGGCCTTATCTTCAAACTAATTGAAAACAATATCCCAATTAAACTAGTGAAACTCATATATTCATATATCAATGAAAGATACATGCAAGTAAAACTCAACGGAATTGTTTCTACAAGGCGCAAAATCCTGGCGGGAGTACCTCAAGGTTCTCTTCTGGCCTCAATACTTTTCACAACTTACATGGCAGATATTCCTCTCAACCCAAAAACAACTACTACGGCTCTTTATGCCGACGACACCGCTATTCTAGCTAGATCGCTCAGCCCTCACCTAGCAATCACTAGACTCCAAGGAAGTATCAATGAGCTAGAAAACTGGTTCACCAACTGGAGGATTCAAGTGAACCCCCCCAAAAGCTCAGCTATGATGTTTTCAAGAAGAAAGATCTGCAACAAAGAAGACATCCTGCTCTCTGGTCAAAAGATCTCATGGCAATCAGAGACCAAATCTCTTGGGGTATTGATGGATAAGAAACTCCTTTTCAACAAACACATCAATCTCATTTGCTCCAAATCTTCCAAAGTCATAGCGCAGCTCTACCCATTGATCAACCGCAAGAGCAAATTGAACCTACATAATAAATTGCTTCTTTACCGGATGGTAATACGTCCAGTCATTACCTACGCCTCACCAGCATGGAGTCACACTTCAAGATCAAACATTTCAAAATTACAGAATCCAAAACAAATGTCTTAGGATGATCCTGGATGCACCGTGGTTCATCAGAAATTCACAAATTCACCGAGAAACCGGCATTCTATACATTTCCTCCCTTCGTGATCTTGCAGAAAAATTCTTCGTGAAGTCAAGTTCACATTCAAACTCACTAATCGTACAAGCTATCAATTACAATGAGACTGATTACTACAAACACAAAAGACCGAAGGCTATTCTTCTCTCAACTGATCATAGCTAACACTACTGCCCTCAGAGGGCGAGCTTAACTGCTCACAAACCTCCCATTCCCAAACAACTCTCATTACAGATAAAGGGGAATATGAAAAGCACTTGAGCTCCACCCATCCTGTCAGTAATGTCAATGGTCAAAACAACGTTAATGATTCCCCGTAGAGTCCTTTTTAGGATTTCCAGGGTAACGAATGTCAATGCTGTAGCCAATGAAGTTTTAACTGGGGCTCGGCTATTGCCGTTACCCAGCCATGACTAGAGCTTTTTAGCTCAATAACACCCCATCCACACAGATTTTCTTCATTCAGATGACGGGATAAAGAGTGAAGGACTCAGTCCATCGCCCAGTTCTTTTAAGAACAACGTTATTGGGGTATTTGAACTGCAATGTTTATTTAACAATTGGAAATGTATTTTCATGTAACAGTTTTGGTTCTTGTGAAATTTTCATTTTGAAAACGTAATGAAAGAATAAGTTGTAATAAAATAATATTTTTCACGGTTTTCTACCTTCCTATTTCAAATGGAGCATGAAGGGAATTATTTTCAGAAAACCTAAAATGATGGTGTTAAATTTCTATAGAAGTTGAGTTGGTAACGATAGATTGGTTTTCTTCAAAATTCTCCAGTAGTTTCACATCATAATTAATAATGCATACTTCGAATGCGTGAAGCAAGTCAACAGCACGATTAACTGATGATGGAATACCTATGTCTATGAACATATCACATAATCAGATTATGTTAAACTTGCTGGTCTGCCGGATTGGCTGAGAGGGGTTATCAGTCCAATAGGATTCGGGTTCGTATACTACGCAGCAGTATAGGCATAGATGTCTGTGACTGTATTTACGTGGATAATGATTTTCATCGCTCGGTGTGAGACTACTGCCGCTCCTTACTGAAAAACGAATGACTTTGGTGACATAAAATTAACCAAAAAAAAAAAAAAATGACCCACTCACAGTCTAATGCTGTATAGGTTAACAATCTTTCATACTGGAGTTTCACATAAAAATTGTGACTTAGCTTTTAATAGCAGGAAATCTGCTCAGAAAGGCAAAATGGGAAAAAAAATCATACAATAATAATAGAAGTAATAATCATAATAGTTAAGTTATCTTCTACCAAAGGTAAAGCAATTCTGAAGAGTTTACAATTTATTCCAACAGGTCTTTTGCATGTCCAGATGCTCTCCGAAGCACACTTCTATTTATCAGTCAGTTCATAACATTCTGGCTGATTCACATACCTGCCACGTTATCTCCTATTCATAAACGAAAGCTTTCTGAATAGCAGTTGTTGAGTATACGTTTCTATAGTAACGAACGGTGAGATTCGATCATGCACAGTTAATCATGGCTCCTTCTGTCGACTACAGAGCTACTCATGTACAGCGAGGGGAGACATTCTCTGAATTTCGGAAGCAGGAGATGAAAATGGTGGCTACGATGATAGGTGGAAGTAACACAATGGGGAGGAACACTATTAAGTTCCTTCTTTTCTTCATTTTTACATTCGTACAGTTACACTTGCTTTTTGGGAAAACATATTTGGAGGTAAATGGCTCTTGAAAACCCAAACAGGTTCAGTACACTCGCGTATAAAGGGCAATATTCTTTGAGGACAACACTGCATTTATTTTCCCTTTTTCACAAAGTCCCGAGTCTATTCGGTTATCCAACTCTGAAAATACCGAGCTCCTTGAGATAGATCACTCGACATTAGATCATCTTAAAATATCTTATCTCCTGAATACATCAGGATCAGACCATGCATAAATTACTAACCACCACATACATAGTGCTATATTCCTGGCGACTGTAGCGCACTCTAGCGGAAGGTTCGTCTACATGCTTCATTTTTACAGATTACTATTTTTCATAAGGCAGAGTTAAAGGTCAACTGCTTTTTTTTATAATTTGATAATGCTTTGAGATTGTATCTGTCGTAAAGAGATTACTTGATCATTTTAGCTTAAGCGATTATGTATTTTTGTACTTTCTATTAACTTACCATAAAATATGATTTTTTTTTCATAAATGGAGACTTCGTCTAACAAATGACTAATAAAAGGTTATCCATGTATTTCCAGACTTCGCGCAGACTTTGAGGTTTTTAATTATCACAATAATACGAAAAGGTAGACCGAGATTTATGCTGTGTTATCTACACCGATAACACTTTGACATTTAATAATTTCATATGCGAAATCTGATCGGATATTATTACGTTAATAATTTGGAATTCCAGGATATCTCTTTGCATTAAGAATCTTCATATAATTCTTAAACTGTCATTTTAATATCGTTTAATGCAACTTTTGTATTTTTTTGAACTTAATTACGAATAATCTACAGAACATTTTTAGAAAAATTGAATTTCAGAAGATAAAAAAAAATCGCCTATACATGGCAGATGAAAATTCATCAGTGGTCCAGATGATAAGCTGGATGCTGATTTTTTATTTATTTTTATTTTATTTTATTTTTTTAAATAAAGCAATTTTTGAAAATCATTGTTGAAAATATTTAGAATTTATGAATATAATAAGCGTAAAACAATTCCCTTTGGTCTAAAATAACAATTAAAATAAGTAGAATTAATTCTCCCCTCCTTTGTGAAAATTATAAACTTAAGCTTCGACTTAAAAGACACGTGTTAGATATACTAAAATTTATTCCTATTTCCTCAAGACTTCGCTTAGTTTTCTCCCAAAGCGCGCGCGCGCGCGCACACACACACACACACATAGACTCACAAAGCAATGTGATGATTTCTTTTCGTTCGATGGTGTTCGTAACATTTCTATGATGAGCTGTGGTATCACTGGAGACTGGTAGTCAATCTCATTTTCCAGTCGGCTTGCTTTGTTTCTAGAGGCAACACACTTCACTGTTTACTGGTGTTGTTTATTAGAACGTGCTGTGTGTCACTCACTCTCTCAGTGTTGTCTCTGGTGGAATAGACGTCGTGGTGAATAAGCAGAATGCTCGGTGTTGGAACAAGTATCTTAACTTCGCTATCCATCAGCGGTGGAGCCGGCGTCGCTGTGGTATGTCAAAATATCCATGGGAAGCTCTACAGAAAAAAAAAAAATAAGAAAATTAAGAGAGATGTATAAGTCAGGAGTTATGTACACGTTGAAGATTCTCATTCTCTCTCTTTCTTGCTGTGAGACATCACTCTTTTCACAGATATAAAAAAAAATGATGTTTCTTAGATTGTTACATCTTATACTTTACGCTCTGATAACTTACAAGTAACGTGTCTTCTTGAGAAGGTCACATTGTGTTATGATATACAAATGTCTAACTCCTAGAAACTTATGGATTTCAAGGAAAAAAAAAACACATTTGAGAGAAAATTTATCTTTAGTTGCTTTTTTTCCCGATTTTAAATACAAGTGCACAAAAATACACATTCTGGGAAAAGAAGGTATGCGTGTGGATCATATTTGAGTACTTGATGTCCGTTCTGTTTTGTACTATTAATAAAAAACTCATTTTACCAACGAGTTTAAGGTAATTACTCCGATTGATTGTTGATTCAATAAAGAAGTAGGTTTAAATCGTAAGTTGGTCTGAAGAAATATGATCTAAATTAAGTTGCATTTTAAATGACGTCTTCATTTTATACTAAAATGACGATGCGTACATGTATGTATGTAAAAAAAGATTATAAAAGGAATAGGAGCTGTTAGCAAAATTAAGCTCGACATTGTTTAAATGACCGTAGAATTTGTCGCATGCAACTGGCAATGCTCCAAACTATCGATTCCTCCCTGCTCATTAAAAGTAATAACTTTTACTTTTAATGATAGTAGTGTATACAGTTTATGTATACTAGTGGCCAAAATATGGAACAAAGATGTATTTACACTATTTGTATCGTAATTGAAGGAATTATTCTTTTATACGAAATCAACTCAGCCACTTCAACATTGGAAATATCGTCTCGACCACCTGGTAGTTGAGGGGATGTTGCCAATTTTGATCATAAAGGTTTCTATTAGTTTTAACGTTCGCAAACTGAAAGGATAATTTGTTTCTGACTAGTTCTTTGCAGTCCAACAACAAACCACTTGTAGTTCAAGCATCCTATTTATTCTCAAACTATGGTCATTCTGTTATATTATCCATTCCGTCTCTCTTCGCAAACAGGGGGATGTTTAGATGCTTTCCCTCCTTCCAACACATACATCATGCCATCTTCTATGGTGTATTACGTCTGATTGGTCCATTAATCTCTGTAATGACTGAACATATCCTACCAAACACATCTGCAGCGTCATTCACTTTTCCCACGCTATCTTCTCAAAGTCTTTTTATTTTTCTATTCTTTTATACGAAATCAACTCAGCCACTTCAACATTGGAAATATCGTCTCGACCACCTGGTAGTTGAGGGGATGTTGCCAATTTTGATCATAAAGGTTTCTATTAGTTTTAACGTTCGCAAACTGAAAGGATAATTTGTTTCTGACTAGTTCTTTGCAGTCCAACAACAAACCACTTGTAGTTCAAGCATCCTATTTATTCTCAAACTATGGTCATTCTGTTATATTATCCATTCCGTCTCTGTTTTGTTAATGTAAATACGTCTTCCTTTTATATATATGGCACTTGCTTTTTCGTTCAAAAATTTTTATAAAGGTTTAGCATCCTTTATACCGACTACCTTCTTTCTTATTGTTGAAACATTCATAAGAAAAAGCCGAATAAAATAAAATAATATTTGCTGTTAGCCAAGATCTTATATTGTCTAAGATGTTAAAAAAAGAAACATTGGAAGATATTAAAGAAAATATGTAGTACAATAGCATCCGGTATCCTTCTGTTATTCAGGATTACTGGGATTTATTGGATTAAAGAATAAAAAAAATTAAGGAGTTTATTTATTTTTCTGCAACGATCAGAAGAAGCGAATTAAAAGGAACGTGACTGTCTTTGCTACGTTAAGCCGGATTATACGGTAAACTACGTGGCATTGCTACTAGTTATCGGAGGATTATCAGCTGGCTAAACACGTGATGAGAAAACGCACACGACAGGTGCTGAAATATCGGATTTTAACAATGTAACCAGAAGGCAACAATGTTAAGAGTGTTTGTTGGTAGAGAAAGAACATTCTGACAATCGTTGTTGGGCTTAACACCCATTTCTATGATAGTCGCATTATAAATCGACAGACCTCGTCAAATATCCTCTCCTTAGATAAATGAAGCTATTTGAATAACTTTGCTTATTGAAAGCGAATTTGTATTCCTTTAGATAGGCAAAATAGTTATATATACAAAAAGTATGAGAAGGCCGCAACGCGATCTGTTTTAATAATTAAAGTTATTGTTGACATCACCCATTATGACGTCATAATCTATTATCGTAATGAAGCCTGCATATAGCTTAGAGTATAACACACCAGTAAATGTAAATAAATAGTATCGTCTTAATATTATTAATATTATTTGCTACGCTTTTAAGTTTAATATGATTATTCTTGTCATTTAATCCATGTATTTCTTTTTCGTATCATAGGAAAAAAATACTAGTAACTAATCCTTAACTATATATTACATTTATAGTATAATATGCGATAACCTCGATAGGCACCCAATTTGAAACCGTTTTTATTCTTTAATGTCATTAAGATTTTAATTACATCGATATAGTATCACGTAATTTACAACACGATATCATCATTGGAAAATTCTCCACATTTAGTTCATCACTTAGACTCGCAGTTCAATTAGAATAATTTTCATTTGAATATGGATGTGTTCCCAAGTAGCGAGTGTTAGCAATTCTTCGTTGCTTTATACTGAAAGTGCTGTTCCGTTGACTAGTGCAACACCACACAAAGTGTGTCTAGTACTGTATGTCCTTTGAGGAATCTTCTGTTTTCTAATCGGGTATAGTGTGTGTGTGTGTGTGTGTGTGTGTGTGTGTGTGTGTGTGTGTGTGTGTGTGTGTGTGTGTGTGTGTGTGTGTGTGTGTGTGTGTGTGTGTGTGTTGGGTAAGCACCATACAGCTCTTCCCAAGTGAGCTTTTCACCCTTTACACTAGTGCATACAACATAAAACAGAGAGACAATTCATCTCTTTCTAAGAATGACGCAATTCTTTCTTCCAATGGCCTCTTTTGTTCGTTAAAATCATTACCGTTGTTCTTAAGGTGAGAGCGATATTTTCTTTTTCAGGTCACTTCTTTGTGTTTTCTTTGTAATGAGATCTTCAGGTGAGTAGAGATGATGGTAAAAGATAAAAACACTAAAAGGAAAGAAAAAAAACCTTTCCAGGTATTAACAGATGAACATGGACAACCAATGTTATTAGTACTAAACTATTATAAATATTTCTTATACCGAAGCAATAAATTTTCATCAGAAAAACAATTGCAGGATAGAAGCATTGAGAATTAATATTAATAGAAATACTACAATATTTTACGAAGTTACATTGTTAAAATCGAGTCCAAATTGATTGTTGTCAACCAAATAATTACATTCAGTAGAAGTGTTCACGACATGTACAGAACAAATACGTGACGAAGGACACAATTATTCTTATAAGGGAATATGAATGCCAAATTTGGCACAAGAAATAATGAAGATGAGAGAAAGCAGTAAGTAATGATTAACTCATTGGTTAAAGAAATTAGAAAGATTATTTTACTGGTATCGTCTGGAGAAGATGAATCTCGTGATAGAGACGGGTAGAAAGCTAATTTAATCATGAAGATATATGTACATAAAGCCAAATTCATCGCATTCAATAAATGATGGTTTTAAAAGTTTATTAGCAAATAAAATTAAAGCTATGTAGGGATAAGAAAAACTAAAAATCAAAACGGAAAAATAAAATGTTATCTACTTAAGAAATAAAGTTTTTTTTTCTATTATGATAACGAATTAATTTCACGTTCTAGAGAATGAGAAATTAGAAACCAGAAAAGAAGAAATCTAGAAGATGATATAAGATAGAAAGGCGATGGGAATGTTTTCGGATGGTATATAATGAGGTCACAAGTGACTGCTTGGGTATTAAACAATGAAATATATAACAGATGGTTATAAAACTAGACTTAGAAACTCGTAGCAAATCATGAAATTTAAATACTACTTGAGAATAGCTATACTCAGAGAATTAAAGAAATTCAATAAGAAATTATAAAGAAATCGGCAAGAATATAATAAATTTAGTTTAATCCTTTATCCAAGTGTGAGCAAACGAAGTTTGCGCCTGAAAATATCTTCAGGACTGGGGTAAGGTAGTACAACACCGGGAAACTTGTTGCAAAGGTGGGGGCAAGTTCTCATCACTCCTTGTCTTATTATCTCCCATAATGCAAAACACATATCCTTTCGGATATGTATCATGTTATGTATTAAGGGAAGGGCCACCATCCAGATCGGTTTCGACCCTTATTGGGGTCTCGTCAGTGGGAGCCAGACCCAGAAGTGGTGATACTAAGTCCTTATATAAGGACTGGCTTAAAGGGGCGAAGCAAGAATGCTTTTCATATTCCTCGTTGTCTGAAGAGGACAGTGAATGATCGAGTGTTATTGAGCTATAAAGCTCTGATCATGGCAAGAGGGTAACAGCAATAGCCAACCCTCAGTTAGAACTTCATTGGCTACAGCATTGCCATCCATTACCCTCCAAGAGTGTTAATTACCGCCTTAAGTCCTTATAAGGACTGGCGCTTAAAGGGGCGAAGCAAAGATGCTTTTCATCTTCCCCGTTATCTGTAGAGGACAGTGTAAGGATAAGGTGTTATTGAGCAATTAAAGCTCTGATCATGGCAGGAGGGTTAATAGCCGAACCTCAGTTAGAACTTCATTGGCTACAGCATTGCCATCCATTACCCTCCAAGGGCAAAAGCAATGGAGAAGTCATGTTTACCTATAGGAGTTGCCAAACAGTGTGCCACCTTATTATTAAATTACTCTGGATTTAGAGAAAGCTGTTGGAAGTTTATTTTTCATTTGGTTAGAGTATAATAAATTTAGTTTAATCCTTTATCCAAGTGTGTGCAAACAATTTGTTTGCTCACACTTGGATAAAGGATTAAACTAAATTTATTATAGTCTAACCAAGTGAAAAATAAACTTTCAAAATCGGCAAGAAGATTAGAGGAATTACGTAGACAGTACAGCGGAAGTACTGTTCAGCCCAGAAGGGGACAAACCACATCGGAAAATTGCATAAAAGGTGAAAGCATCACTGAAGTTCCATTTTCCAGTCTGTAAGTCTGTAATAAGGAATAAACTAAAGAGTGAGATTACAACAGAAAGAATCAATGACAACCCATAATGTTGAAGGTGAAGGCAATCTCACTAAGCGGAAACAACTGGAGGAGAATTAGTACATCGTCAGCACTATTTTGTTTTTTTGTTTTTTTGTAAAAATTTGATAAATAGGATAAAATAAAAAAATATTAAGGCATGGACAAGCTGGTTTCAGGACATACAAAGGCAATTTGTATAATTATTAGGAGTTGTGGAATTACAGATAAATGTGCGAGAAGTTGGGTTATTGTAAAATTACATCAGAATGGTTTCGTTTCAGATGAGGACCGACGGGGTTGATTGGGTAATGCCTGGAATTGCTACTGAACACTGCTTGGTTATGATCAAGATTACAAGTATAAGATAAGGAATCAAATGGATGGAATCTCACGTTTGCTAGAAGATGGTGTTTTAGTTGAAGCGAGTTTTTTCTTAAAAGTGTGAATAAATGTCTTTAAGCTGAACGAGAAACGCATCGAAATTGATCGCCATGCAGTAGATGATGTGAAGAAAGTTGCATATTTTGGAATGCAAATTTTATACTTGCATACGAATGTTGATATTGAAGGTGGAACTGATAAGGATATAACATCAGTAAATGATGATTCCAGAAAATTGGATAAAATATGGAAATCATCCAAATCAACTTAGAAATTGACAAAGAAGAAAGAAATAGTTTAAAAAGGGTTTTGCTTAAAATATAAAATAATCATAATTTGCCCACAACCGATAAGAAATGATGAGTTATTTAAACAGACACAGCAATAAGTATCGCCAGGAAAATAAAAAAAGAGGCAAATGGAAATGGATTAGCCATGTTCTGAGAATGGACAGAGGAGAGATTCCAAAGGTAGCTTTGACATGGATCCCGGAAGGATAAAGAGGAAAAAAAAGGAGAAGGCCTAAACAAACTTGGCAGAGAATGATAGAAAAGGGAAGAAGAATGGTTGGAAGAGAAGCAGAATTGGCTGCAAAAGACAGCTTTACTAAATGGAAAAGATGGATGTCAGCCTGATGTGCCACGGAGAACGAAGATGGTAGCTAAGTAATGATACATTCCAAATTCATTGTTGGAACGTATACAATGAAGAGAAACTAGAGAACAATAAAAATTCTCTTCGGTGTTTTTATTTTTATTTTTTATTCGTGATTTTGATTTAAACATAGTTCCATTCCTCTCTGCTCTCTATTTGCTTAATACAAATTCAAAGAACGGCTGATATTCCTACCTGGTTTCTCTCTAGATTATGAACGTCCATTGTGTATTATTAGTTTTGAGGACAATCGATACTCTAATGACCTATTATCCATATTCTTTGATTTCATGCACTCCGACCAGCTAGTACCTTTGCACAATTACTTAATAGGAAACTTGAGAGCACCGAACAATCTGAATGTGCAACATAATATTTTTATCAAATAAATATATTAGATTTCCCATGAATTTTACTAGGAAAATGTATTCAGGAGTATTTTCATTTTCGAAATGGATTAATGGATATCTTTCCCCTCCCCAGGGACAAAAATATATACGCAATTGTTAAAGACACAGATGAAGTAGTTTTGTTTTTAAATACAAATCTAGACCGGGCACAGACGAAGTTCTATTTCGGAAAAATGATGCAGTAGGAAACGTCAAAACGTTCAGCAGTTATTGGATGAGGTTTAATCGATGTCCAATAAACAAATAAGTAGTCTGCACTCCTATAATGAGTCAATCTGGAATATATTTTGACCAAGATTTCTATTCTAAATAGATTTAAAACGAGAAAAAAAAATCTATTTATTGAATTAGGAAGATGTCATTATTCTCTAAGAATTTTCTGTACGGATTGGAATAGTTCAAGAGTCTCAAATGTTCTATGGAAAAAAAAATTCTGTTTTGTTGGATCGGCAATTTTTTTTTTTTTCTGATTCTGCACTTTGCAAACAGAATTGTTTGAAAAATAAAAGTAATTCCACACATATGGGGGCGGATAGCATGCGGTATGTATATATGTGTGTAAACCGAATGTGTTGCTTCCATTGCTTTTAGTATGATGATCACGCATCCAACGCGAAAACCACCAGTACGATTCTATTTCCTATTCATGTGTGTTATACATGCAGCTCCACCTGACATCTCTCCCTTCAGGCACCATCTGGAGTGACATATAGTTGGCAGGCTTGTGAGAGGGGGGGGGGGGAAGGGAGAAAAGAAGGGACGTAAACCATCACTTTCGACCACATTTGTGTGGGTCACATTCTTTATGCTTTACTGCTCTTTCGGAAAACCCCCTCGCCCCTCTCCATCAAAGAACGCGTATCCTATTGTATCGGGTCGAGGACCATCAGGTGAATCACTACAAAAAGGGGAGTAGATTGAGGGGGAGGAATACTAGGGTCGGGTCTCCCGTAACACATTAAAGTATTAAATTGTAGTGGACCACTTCACCGTCTTTTTTTAGGAGATTCTCCCAGTGATGAGTGTTTGCTCCCAATTTTCTCCAAGACTTCCGCTGGAGACAATTAACCTGCAGTTTATTATTGGACTTTTCCGCTGGATTTTCTACGGTTTCCGGCTTATCTTTAGAAGACTGATTAATCCTGTTAGAATCATCTGTGTTTTCTTCTCCTGAAGAATTAGCAGGTACTTCGTTATTGCCTGCTTTTCTTAGTTTTCTGCTGGTTCATAAAGGAGGAATAATTAATCCTCTAAGACCGTTGTTTCTTCTGTCTCTTCCACGTAATCCTCCCTTAGTATTTTTTTCTCTTCTTCTGGAGAATTAAAAGCATGACTGAAAAAATGAATGATTATTTTTTTCCCCTTTTCGTTAGACCATTTCTTTTCGGTGTCCTTAATGGAGAGTATTGTTTCTTACTTAGCTGGAAGTTATTTCTTAGTTTACGCCTCTACGGACTTAATGTGTTTCAAATTACAAACTTGATTAGTCTTTCCCTACGCGAGTTGTCTACGATACATTTTTAATGGTTCAGTTAGCTCAACCTGAAGGATTTATATGGTATGTGGATTTGACTTGGTTAAAAAGTGGGCGCCTATTTATTTGAAAATTAATCACTAAACTGGAACATACTTGGTAATTATGCTTGTGATAATACATATTGATATATATTTATATTAAACACACATGATAATATAATTACGCTATGGCACGTACGTTCCAATGTTGTTGTCTTTATAAGGGGCGAAGGCTTAAAGGGGCGAAGCAAGAATGCTTTTCATCTTCTTATCTGTAGAGGACAGTGTAGGGATAAGGTGTTGATATTGAGCTATTAAAGTAGAGGACAGTGTAGAGGATAAGTTGATATTGAGCTATTAAAGCTCTGATCATGGCAGGAGGGTAACAGCAATAGTCGAGCCTCAGTTAGACTTCATTGGCCACAGCATTGCCATTCATTACCCGCCAAGGGTAATGAATGGCAATGCTGTTAATTAATCACCATCACCGACTGTTTAAGTAAAGGTGAAATCTCAAAAAATCGGACGATCTCTAGGCCACTACATAGTGGGCGAAAGACCGTCCTTATCTCAGCGTTGGTTCCATTCAGTGACGGGCTCCCCGACCACCGAGCAGTACCGCTCAAATTCCGAAGAAAATCATTCACCGACAAAGCCCCTCAGCGGGCCGTGCCGGAGAACACTTTCCCCGGAGACTCAAAGTGCTCCCTTAAGGCAAAAACCTTAAGAGAGCGAACTCAAACTCTCGAATCTCTGCGTCCCAGGGGATAACAGCAACAGCCTAACTTCAGTTAAACTTCATTGGTACAGCATTGCCATCCATTATTACCCACCAAGGGTATTAATCACCATCACCACATCTCACGGTCGATTCATCGACCCACCCTTCCCAATGTTGTTTTTTATTTTGACTTATTTTATTTAATAATTATATTTGAAATATAGTGGTGGAAAATATAATGCTGTTTTATCTTTTCTATTTGTGTGTTGGATATTTTTAAATTGCTATTTTTACATAACATATAAATTAACATAAAATACTAATTTATAATTGATATAAAATGACTGAAATTATTTTAAATGTAACAAACAGATATGGGTCAAATTTTCGATTATTCGAGCATATATCACATATATCGTATATATTCACAAACAAAAGATAATTATAATGCTGAAGGAACGTATATTACACTCATTATCTAGTATTATACATGAAATTCCTTTACGATATTTCAGTCACATGATCAATATATATAACGTATTATAATTATTACATATTTCGTCATCTTAAATTGTAAATGATTACACTGCGTATATTTCAAAGTTCCTGAAATATAGACGATGTACAGGATAGTCGCCTATGCAGACGTACAGTTGTTTTCAAACTATACAGAGACCATAATATAAGATTTTAAAATTAAAAATACTTTAAGCCCTTTAAAGTTTTAATTTTGAAATTATGTCATGAAATTTTATAATACATTTCCGAGTATACTCCAAACTATGAATTCTTAATGAGTTTATATACGATCTAGACTGATAGTGTGCCAAGTACAATCGTCTTTTTAATTCTGAATCATTACTTCAAACTGCAACATTATATTCTGGAGATGGAAATAAAACTAGAATGCTGTTAGCCGTCTTCAATAGAAAGCGAAAAAAAATTAAGAGATTTTTATGACTAGATTTTCCAGTAGAAGTGGTCCTTTTTTATATATCACAGTATTTTACTGCAACAGCATTTAAAGTGTATCCGGTTCTTCGAATAAAAACTGCATGAGCTGTGAAACACACACAAAGCACTTTCCAAAAAAAACCCAGCAATGTTTGAATCGCTAACAAAAACATTTTATCTAAATATCTAACTTTAAAAAAAAAAATCTATGTTCTTGACCCAAAAAAGATTTTCATAGCTGATAGTAAAATTGCTTTGTGCATTTTATCTGCAGCGAGCGAGCTAGAAATTCTTCAAAGAGCAAAACAATATTTTGTTTGTAGTATTTTAAAAATGTCTTTTAAATTTCGTCTAACATTTTACATTAACCAAACTTAACATTAGGAAAGAACTAAAACAATTTATAAATGCATTCAATGTGCAGTTATTTACTTCACAAAATTATTAAAATATTATTTAGTTGATATTCTTATTGCATAACCAGCATAGGAAAATCAGCTATGAAATTGACGCCTTAGTTCAAATATTCAAGCCAATTGCCATATCGATTATTTGGTTCGCATAACAATTGAAAAACTTCTCTAGGAGATTTCATTATCTAAATAATTGTGACGTAATTTGTTTGTTGAGACATCAATCATTAAAGAATCATATCAAATGGATACATTACGTTCATTATTTAAATAATGGTGATCCAATCTATCATTTACAGTTGTATTAAACATAGCTTTCGCTTTTATTCCTAACTCTTTATCCCAAAGAAATATTAATATGCAAATAAATTTTCAGTACATCATAACGTCACATGAGTGGTGCAAAGCCAACGTAAATTCCAAAGTGGTTGCTATGGGTACCTAAATATTTGAATTGTTGCATTTGTAACTTTTAAAGTTACATACGCATAAAGTAGATCTGTAGGTAGCAACAGGACATAGTCGATTCAAATAGGAAGTCCAAACATTGCTAGTTTAGTATCGTCCGGATATTTCTTAGAGGGAATAATCCTCCAATGATTACCCGGATGATGGCCTCATATGCGCCAACGTGCCGTCAGGCTTTATCTGATGCCCAGCAATTCCAGTTAGGCTAAGGCAAAACTATTATTCATTAATTTTCCAAGTTAGTAGCTGCACACTGATAAGCCTTATCAACGTGGTTCTAATGGAAATTTACTTATTGCATTCCATTCTGGCTAATAGCTTTCACACCTAAAATTAATATTAATTGTACACATTCGGGCCTAGTGGGCGAGCAGGAATGCTTTTCTGTGTACCCTGTACCTTCCTTGTTGTCAAAGTGACTTATTTGTTTCATTGCTTTTGCATTTTCTTTTCTTTAGTGTCTATCTATCCTTGTCTCTACCTTGTGAATTTTTTTTTGTTTTTTGTTCTTCAACCTCTTTCGCGTTTTTTTTTTCTCCTCCCATTCACCTCTTTTTGAATCCATTCTCTCTCTTTATATACCAGTATACGATGATCGTAATTAGGATTAGAAGCATTAATGTGGAAAAACGTTCACGTGGTAAGGAAGATATAAGGAATTGAAAATTTTTTAAGAGAGAAATTATGCTTCAAGGACGTTTTTAGGATATGTTTTTTTCTAGGAATAATTTTTTCCACTGAAATTTTTAATCTGGAATGAGAGTAGGATATTCTCTTCGTAAAACGTTTTTTTTTTGTCTCAAAAGTTAGTTAAAATCTTACCAGAAAGCTACAAATGATAATCATAACAGACGAATATATCTCATACTGATTTACAGTTTTCTTCATACCAAGATGGATTAACAAACACAAAAAACTGTTTCCTGTAATTTGTGTGATTTAGTTTCTCAGTTGGGCAGCAGTTTTCGAAATAACTGAAAGAATTATGGAATCATATTCCAGCTTACAATAGTCCTTATAAGGACTGGCTTGAAGGGGCGAAGCAGAATGCTTGTCATCTTCCCCGTTATCTGTAGAGGACAGTGTAGGGATAAGATTATTGAGCTATTGAAGCTCTGATCATGGCAAGAGGGTAACAGCAATAGCCTAGCCTCAGTTAGAACTTTATTGGCTACAACATTGCCATCCATTACTCTCCAAGGGTATTGGATTGAATGAATCAATCACCGCATCTCACGGTCGATTGATTCTCCAGCTTACAATATACTGTATATATATATATAAATAAAGCTCTGATGATGGCAGGAGGGTAACAGCAATAGTCGAGCCTCAGTTAAAACTTCATTGGCTACAGCATTGCCATCCATTATCTTCTCAGAATGGAGATAGATTTCCTTTCTCACTTCCCCAGCTTACAATCCTTATAAGGACTGGCTTAAAGGGGCGAATCAAGAATGCTTGTCATCTTCCCCGTTATCTGTAGAGGACAGTGTAGGGATAAGATTATTGAGCAATTAAAGGGCTGATCATGGCAGGAGGGTAACAGCAATAGCCGAGCCTCAGTTAGAACTTAATGGGCTACAGCATTACCATTCATTACCCTCCAAGGGTATTGGATTGAATGAATCAATCACCGCATCTCACGGTCGATTGTTCAGCAATCATAAACATGATCCTTCTAAATGTATATGAGATAACTAATTGATTATAAATGGTGTATTATAAATACAAAGAAATATTTAAAATTAAACGAATAATATTTATATATTTAGTTACTAATACGCACTATTTTAATTTTCTTTAATCTTTATTAGAAAAAATTTAATAAATTTTGTAACAACAAAAATAAAAAAAAAACATGTAACCTCTTCTGTTAATCCTTGTAGCGCCGATTATTGTAAAGTGGCTTGTGTAAATCGTCGTTCTACTGTTCAGAAATGATTGTGTTTACAGAGAACGAGTACACCGTTCTTCATGGAGGTGGACATGGAGAGTGCTTATCGCTCCAGTAGATTTGAGGAGTTAATAAGAAAAACGGATTAACTCAGTGAAGCCAAGGTTTTTGCGAAAGTGTTATTTGTGTCTCATGGATGCCATTGCTGCACGTGTGTGTGTGTGTGTGTGCGCGCGCTCGTCTTCGCTAGGAGGAGTATTAGCGCTTTCCCCACTCAGATAACAGCTTCCGGTGTTTTCACCGAGCCTCGGTTTGATTTTCTTCTTCGTTCATTCCCTCTCTCGGTTTACGACCTATTTAAGAGGACTCTATTTATTTCTCACAGACTCACGTGCAGTCTTGATTCGGCCATAAGTGACTTCCCCCCGTCCTCCCAACTCGTTCTCATCTCTCTTTTTGAAGTCAGCGAATTTGGGTTCTTTTGTGAAGTTGGAACTTTTTGCATTGCATCTTAGCTTATTTCGATCATTACTTCCAAAAATCGTTCTGCACCAATTTCCGACTCCCCCCCCCCCTTCTACTTATCTTCATGCATCCACCATCTTTCTTTTGGTCGTAATGGAAGGTGACACTACGGTTTTATGGTGTAATAAGTACAGTGGCACTCAAAAATTGTACTTTAAGGAATATATGAAAATTGTTAATATAAACCGAGTTATCCCGAGAAGCACGTTTTACAGGGGAAACACAAATGAGCATTTTTTTACGAAAGAACAAACAAACACCAATAGCAAATGCTTTATTAAAAGAATATGTATGCTGACTCTATTCACTTATTGTCCTCTCTTACGTTCGACATCAGTGTCTACTACTGAACTATAAATTGACTACATATTACTTTCATGTTTCCTATTCCCAAGGGTGTCGCTTACCTTTGTACTTTATAGGCGATCCGCAGTCCCGCTTCGGTGTTTTCGCCACGTCGGTTATTGCCCTCGGCGAAACCCCGCCATACATAACAGCTTAGAGAAAAATGACGTCGTTAGCGAAGACCAGGTTCGCTAATTGTCCTTCTCGGATCGTTTTCAACCTGCATTACTTGTACCATCAGCAAAGTGGACGGGAATTGGCTTAAGATGCTTTTTATATTAGAGGGACGGGGAAAAAATGTCTTGTAATGTGGTCATCTGACCTCCGGTGTCACAGGTAACATCTCTATTTCATTATGTGGCCTTTTATTTGGACAAAGAAAGCGGAATTTTCTTTCGAATTATTATTTTTGTATGATAATAAACCCAATTAACTGAATGGAAGAACGAAAAGAAATTGTGGACTAAAAGAATTATTCGTTTATCCTAAATGATCCGAGTTTATATAATTACTGCTGTATTTATTATAATACAATAAAGCACACAGATAATCTAATAGGAGAAAATCATCGATTTATGACGTCAAATATTGCTCTATTTCTTTGAATCAATGATTATTGATAGAATAATATTCTGGTCACAGACCTCGTTCTACAGGCAGGCATTCATTCTACCAATATCACAGGAAGCAACATCCCTCCCAAGTATTGATAGTTATTCTTTCGTAATTTTCGATAATGATTCGCTAGTACAGATCTTGAGATCTTCAGAAGAAGTGTGGATTTTCTAGCCTACCTACCTGTCTTGGCATAGTTCCATAATAAATGTGCAGTGAGATTTCTTATGGAAATATGCCAAGCTCACTTGGTGGATGTCAAGAGGTTTGGTCGGTTGGTTAATCCTAGGATTGACTATCCTTATACATACACTGTCCTTTTAGAAACATTTTTACACGGAGCAACTCAACTCACGATCAAATAAGCAATCTTTATCTCAGTGGAGAGATATCGCCGATCTTGAAAGATTAATAAAGAATAAAAGACAGTCTTCTAAGCCGGGAAATTAGCTTGATATCTTGACCTAAAGAAGCGAGTTACATCTCAAATATTGAAAGTCCATTTCAATCAAAAGAAAATCTGCATATATAGTCTTCAGCTCTTGTGTTAAGACGTTTGTTTCGTTCACTGATTTTTATCCTATTACTCTGTTCGTTTCTCAAATAATAAACAAACCCAATAAGATAGTAATTATGCGGCGCTGTTTCTCTTACTAAACAGGTTTCAATATTAAAGATATGTTCGAAGGATGCGATCGATGTCTATTGTTGTTGCGATATGCATACCTTTTGACCGTGCTCTATATCACGTGGTGATCTGTATGTCTAAAGTGAGCTATAAATATCTGTATTCATTGGTTCGTTAATAATACATTTTCATAACAATAGAGCTATTCACGTGGAGTTGGCGCCTTGCGTATAATTTCCTATTGTTTTATTATTTGTTTAGTTTAATTTTATGCAGTATCGAAATTAAAAATTTTCCCTATGTGTGTTTATATTATCATTCCGGTGCTGATAGATATAACTTAATAATTGAGAAAATAGCTTATGAAAGCAAATCCGAATATCTTTATCTATTGAGCGAAGTATTTAATATGCATCCACAAAAAGTTATTCATGAAACATAGGTTTATCTTTCTAAAAGTATTTACAACATCTAATCATTTTAAAAGTGATATTTTTATGGATCTTTTTCCTTGAATTTTGGGCGTTCCAAATATTCTCTGCGTTCAACAAAATTATAAAAATAAAATTATTTTTCTAAAATTATTTCTAGCCTAAAATTATATTTAGTTCACACATTTTATTTAATCTATTAGCTTCACTGTTTGATTCCCATCATCCGTCTAACGATACACTCGACGTTAAACTTTGTCTCAGATGGCACTAGCACATTCAAAATCACTAATGTTGTCTACTCTGACGATCCTATATTACAAGTACATTTCACTTAAAGTCCGACTTAAGGTTATCATCTCTTTACCATCTATACTTGTCATGCATACTTTAATTATAAAAGTAAACAAGACAAATTTTCTTTTGAAAAAAAAATAGTGGGAATTTTATAAATTAATAGGAAACATAATCACTCGTAAATCTGATTGAGTATAATATTGATTGTTATTCACCACGTCTTTAACCTCCAAATAATAAAAAAAACCTTTGATGGTGGTAACTGATCCCAGAATACATTTTAACACTCGTTCAAGTATTCTGATGCTGTGCGTCACTCTGTTTACTGATTTCTCTAGATCGCACGTCTCTATCCCTTTAGTAAGATATTTCACCATTCCTTAAATCCAGTAATCTCATGCGGGTTTCATTATCTGCTTTCCATTTTATTTAAATTGCGTTTTTTTTTTGAACAATTACACGCTGGTTTAAACATTCTCCAGATGCTTCAGCGCCTCTTAGAGAAAAACGCAATGTTTACAAGTTTTTTTTTTATTTTCTTTATAGAAGCCATACAAGTACTGTACTTAGCATGTAAGTGAAATGAAAAGGTGAAGAATAGAATACGAAAGTTTATTTCCCGTAAGAGGTTGGGAACGTTCTACGTTCTTCTGTAGCATCTACTAGGAAGTACGATAACAGATTATCTCTCAGTGGAAGGGAGAGATTAGAAATATTATTCTGTGGACAGTGATAAATATCCCTCCCTTTGCTTTGATGGTTCAGACTGGTTGGTCGAGAATGGTTAGCGTATCCGCCCTATAAGGAACAGGCTACGGGTTCGAATCCCGAGGTGGGCATTAATGTTTGTTATTGTCATTAGGTGGAGATAAATTTCATCGGTGTGAGACCACCATCCTGATTATTGGAGGCCTGAAATGTTGGTCTCTAGAGTAGTTTTGGATCAGGCAAAATAGAAATAAAACACGCAAAATATATAAACCACTCACAGTATGGATGTACTATAGGTTTACGACAACCCTTCCTGAGGTTGACGCATCTTATAGTAAAGACGCGATTTATCTACTTTGTATTTGAATAGCATAATGTCATAATGTCCGCAAAATCTTATAAAACGATATTAACACTAAACATCGTTGCTTAGTGGGGTATTTCAGTTAATTATTAAATAAACATATTAATAACATATCTAGTATTTTACTGTAAAGATTTTAAATTCAATTTCTGTCATAATTAAATTTATACTGGCTGATTTGAAAAACTGCATCACAACACGACTCAGCTAGATTATAAGTATTAAATCTGATTTTATTTTGTGGAAAAATGAAATATTTTTCCACAAAATATTTAATTATTTAAATTTTTTGTGGAAATTTAAATTAATAATTTTTTAAAATTATTTAGATAATAATTAATCATCGATAATACTGACAGGTTTTGTATAAATGAATATTTATAAATATATTTATTTGATAATTTATAATTCTATAAAATTTTCTATATACAGCACAAATGTGAACATTTAATTTGAATTTTCTAAATATTAAATATTTAAAATATTAAAAAAAGTTTATCTTTAAAATTATTTACTTTTTATAATTAATTTATAGCTTGATATCAATATAGACAGACGTGTTGTTAAATAACTTAATGTTACCATACAGAAAAAAATGTTAAGGCATAAGAAAGAATTACTGTTGAAATATTTGGGTAGTATTTTTTATATAGAAAAAGTCGCGCGCAATATTTTGCATTTTCTGTAAATAAACTTTCCTTCCATAAGAACCGCACGAAAATACTTTCAGGGTGATTCGTCTTGTTAGGGTGTTTTACTTGAAGTATGACTACAAATATCGATATATTTTTTTCTTTTTCTTTTTTTTTTGTAATATATTTATGACAAGCTACTCTGGTGGAAAATTGAAAACGTCATCCACAGAAGAAGGAAAAAAAGTAGGATTTTTACAGTATTAAACTATCTCCTAACAAGGGATTTTTGTCGCATTATTTACCTAATATGCTATTTCGTATCACTATAAATGTTAAGTGGAAAAGAAATTGAAGAACTTAGTGTCCGATAAAAAAAAAATACTCTTCGATTAAACTAGTAATGGATGTGATGCTAATCACATTTAGTATGGAGAGAGGATTTAGCACTCTGTGATTATTAGATTAAATATGAAACACGATGTGACAGAATGGAAGTCTTCCAGGAAATGTAAAGCAATAATATCACTTATATGTCAAATATCGGTGTCTCATTTTGTAGAAAAAGCAAACAAAAAGTGTAGCAGAGAAGAAGGTTGTAAAACATTTCATTTGAATGTACCTCGTATACAATATGAAGATATATATCGTATTTGAGCCTCCGTAACTCAATCGATTTCGACAAAGGTTGGAAAAACTTAGGTTCCAATTCCGTCTAAGATGCGAAGAACCTCCAAGAGAGACTTTTCAGTTGAATGTGAATTACCTGATCATGTACAGGAGCGAAAAGATTTTTCTTTTGTAAACTCGATTTTTTCATCCCGCAAACCGGCTAGAAGAATACTCGCAATATATAGACATAGGCGACTACATGAGTTACTATCCTTTTCTGTTGTATCTAATTTAGAAAGTCTTTGTAGTATCCACGTATGTGAATCTACGCGTAAGTGTAAAGCATGAAGGAAGAAAGGATATCGTATTTAAATATTACTTCATTTTATACGTAATTGTGTGTGGGCTGTTGAAGTATTTAAATGTCATTTATTTCTCTTTTTGAAGTCAAATTTGTGATCGTTATTCATCCTTTATTACTGAAGTATTCTTGAACAACCTCATAAGGATGTACGCAAACCAACAAACATGCTTGCCATTATTTGAAAACTGATCGTTTAGAAGAACAGTAATTTAATTAGTTTTAAAACTAGCTGTGGAGAATATTCTTTAAAATAAACACGCGGATTGATAATGAAGGAAATGGGATGAGTAGGTCGAAATCTTTTGATAGATAGGCCTACGAGAAACCATAACACGATTTCTCATTAAAATCATATGCTTTAAATCAGTGCTTCCCAAACTTATGGATGTAAAGGCCCCCTTGGGAAAATTAAAATATTTTACGGCCCCATCGAAAAAAAATCATAATACAAACATATTATTATAATATTTATTGTATTTATATTCAATGCAAAACATACACAGGGAATATTGCAAAAATCAAATGCAAATATTCCATTTTTAACATCTTACACACACATTTGAAATGGTCTTAAAACATTTAAAAATTTTCATTATTTCACCGCTCCCTCAACAAAACTAACCGCCCGCAGTTTGGGAAGCGCTGCTTTAAATGAATACACTATATTCACGATCTTAAAAGATCTGCTCGAACATTGTTTTCCAAGATTAACAGCCATATCTGTATTATCAATTATAAAAAGTTTTTAGTAGCTTGAAACAAAAGCGACATCATGCAACTTTGTTTATTTAAACAAGTAATAAATGCCAGTTTTCTATTTCTATATATAATAATAACTAATATAATATTTAATTACTTTTGATTAAAATTATTCAATAATTCTAAATAATTTTTTAACATTTTATGAATATTTTATATACCTTTATTTATCTCATATAATAATTTTACAATAAATTAGAACTAACACGGTGGAGACGATGACACCATACTTTTGGAGGGTAATGAATGGCAATGCTTTAGCCAATGAAGTTCTAACTGAGGCTTGGTTATTGCTGTTACCCTCCTGCCATGATTAGAGCTTTAATGGCTCAATAACACCTTATCCTTACACTGTCCTCTACAGATAATGGGGAAGATGAAAAGCATTCTTGCTTCGCCCCTTTAAGCCAGTCCTTATAAGGACTATAAGAAGCACATGAGAGTAGCTTAAAAAATTTAATCGACCGTGAGATGCGGGTGATTAATACCCTTGGAGGGTAATGGGTGGCAATGCTGTAGCCAAGGAAGTACTAACTGAGGCTCGGCTATTGCTGTTACTCCCCTGCCATGATCAGAGCTTTAATTTAATAGCTCAATAACACCTTATCCCTACACTGTCCTCCACAGATAACGGGGAAGATGAAAAGCATTCTTGCTTCGCCCCTTTAAGCCAGTCCATATAAGGACTATAAGCACATGAGAGTATATATAAGAAAGTATATATATATATATATATCAGTCATCTTGTTCATTGATGGTAATACACATGAAGTTTTAAGAGAATGAAAAATATCAGCAATACTTCGGAGAGTGAAATTATTGAAGAAATCATTTGTTCCGGGACTGTTTTTATAAATCGGGTATTTTTTTGTCACTATAAGGATAAATGTTACAATTAATTTAATTGTAACATTACCAGCCATTTTTGTTCTAGGTGTTTATCAGAACTTTCACCCCCCCCCCCCCATTGAGGAGAATAACATTGCAAGTTTTGCGATGGTTGCTCCACACATCTAGCATGAGTGCATCAATCACTCTTATGGTGTCAATTTACTTGAAACGTTGCAATCTACTCACTTACATAACGCATCTGTGATTTGAAAGATGAATTACATACTATAATACTTACCATCACAACAAAGCTAGCTTATTGCTGATTAGATCCGGGATTTTGTCTCATTACTAAAGAGGAAACAACTGCATTTTAGGATTATATAGTTTTTATAATTCATTAATACACCGTTAAGTCATTTATTTCATTAAACTAGATAACTAATATGTATTTAATACAGCCTGTGTAGCAGTCATAAAAGATCTTAGTAAGCTCAAATCAACACAAGATCTTGTACTTGATGTTCCGATATTCATAAAAATATAGCAAAACTGAAATTGTTACAGACGAATATTAATTCTACAATTTTACTTGTTAAATTTGGCGAAAGAGGTTAAGGTTAAACGGTAGACAAAGGAGGACTGTAAGATATCTTGGTCACTTAGATGACAACGATTTGTCTGGATCATGCAAAGTGATTCATTCCATGGTTAACACATCACTTTCATGGATGAGTTAGTCACTAAGGTAATTCCATCTGAAGCAGATGTTTATCATTGGAAAACCCAAGCATCGAGCTAAACCAAAATCGATTTTAATCCCGAAATGTACCTGTAGTCATCCCATTGCTAAAATGTCTCATAGCAACTAACCAGCCGTAGTGTAGGACAAAAATTTTTAGTTCTTTCTCTGTGCACTAGCAGTTAACAGGTTAAAACGGAGAGCAAGCACAACGCAAACTAAGAGGCTTGGTTCGCTAGTTATTTTTAATTGTTTGTGGGTGACTTTTTTCATCACTAGTCTGGATAATGCTTTACAAGAAAACAGGACTTTCTAGCAAGATGTATGAAACATGGTTGACACACCATCAAGAGTACTGCAAGGTAAGGCAACGAGCTTTCAAAATTTTCAGAATATTTTAGAAGGAAATCAAGCCATTGTAGTTATACGTTTATCAGTTGAATATGTTCTCAAATACGTTTAATATAAGTTATATGTCGTTTGAAAAAAGAAATGCTTTTAAAAGAAAAAACTTCATTTGAAAGGGAACAAAATTCCATTGAAGAGCAACGCAGCTAATTTTAAACCAAATATCTACGGCTAAAAGGAAAAAAAAAGCAATTTGAACTACAGCATTATCCTCACCTTTCAAATAAGTCCCATTAAAAGTGAAGGCACTCATTTGGACTGTCGATAAGACTCGAAAGAATGCACTCTCAATAGTGCATTAGAGTAGCGAGTCTTCATTTACTCGAAGTGGGTATTAATTGGTACACGGATTTCCATTCCCCAGAAAATCTTGTTTGATCAAAAGACTTATTGAATGTTGGTGTTTTTGTAGTGTTATCGCTTTGGCAAATACGTCACTCTTCCCTTCTAATTTCGTTGCCCAGTGGCGAATTAGTTAATGGAGACACTAACATGGTGTAATGTAGTGAATAAGACTTTATTTTTGTTTCTTCGTAAAAACTTCTACCGAAAACTCGGTTTACAAGAATTCCCCTCACTTTGTAATAAGAATTAATTGTTGTTGCAGTTGCGTATCTAGTGATTCTCTCGGCTCACTGCAGAGGGAAGTTGTTTTTCTTTATTCTAACGAAAAGAAACTTCCTGTTCTTTGTAATTGTATAAAGATGCCAAAGGCGTTGTTTATACGTCTTTGAAATTTTCGCTTCATTCTTTCTCCCTCTTTCACTAATAACGCAGACTACTTAACGGTAGCAATTTATCATTTTCGTTCAATCAAAATAGCCATTAATCTTAATTTCTGCTCTCTACTGCCCGGGCAAAGGAACTGCTACTGACATCATCATCCCGAACAGTTCTCTGTCATCCTTGTTAACCTCTTGGCCACGAGCAGAACTCTTTTTTTTTTTTATTGGCGACACTCTGTGAATTGGAATCGACAAAACAAAAGTTGGAATGGACGTTAGTTTTCTAAAGTCGAGTAATCCTCTAAATGTTTGGGATTAAATATAACCAAGTATTGTGCTAATGGATGTGTCTGGTAATAATCATAAACATAAGGAAATTGAATGGAATGAGCTTAATGAAAGACATCTTTGCTATTTTGTGTAAAACACAAAATAGCAAAGATTCTCTTGTTTTTCTGTATATTGAAAATAAAAGAAAGAAACCTGTTAACAGTGGAATCCATTAATTTTCAACACTGTTGAATATTGGTCTTTACAGAATGGAATCACATCATTTACTTTCTTCATATACAGTATATGACATATGTGTGACTGAACCGGACTCACACGTTCTCAAAAATTTTCAACAGCATATATAAATATAACTACACTGATAAAATATAAGTTTAGGTGTATATAGATAAATTCTTTTTATTTAAAAATTCTTAAATAATTTTGCCATTATTTTAAGAAATATTTTTAAATAAATAAAAACAAAATAATATTTTATAGATATTTTTATAATCTTTTGTAGTAAAATTTTATGTAGACTTAAATAACAAATTATTTCCCCTCCCCCCCCTACATAGTCTTGTACACTAGAAGATCGTTCATAGGAATCTATAAAATCTCTCAGTGATTTATATCGTCTCTACTATTTGACGATATTTCATGTCTTTTTTAAAAAATTAAAAATATATATACTTTTAATTATTAACTAGAACTTCAATAAAATAAGAATAATTTTAGGAGATTCTTAACGCACTGATGAAGCTCTGTAAATTAAGAAATCTTAGATAATGTTCTGTATATTCTTTAATACAAAAAAAAAGCTCGTTTTAACAAATCTAAAATAAACAAAAACGTCTACGGAATAAGAAGAAAAAGATCTTTATTTTGTGTGGGCACACTATCGATGCATCCATTTGTATGTTCTCGTTCAGCTGATGATAAGTTTTATTTGTGTAGTAAAACGCATAACAAACAGATGACATCTATTTACATAAATGTCAAGGTAATTAGTTTGTGAAATTCCTACAGATGACATCTTTATCCATTCTCTGTTGTACCGTGTACGTAAGTTCCGGTACATCCATCATGTTTGATAGAGTTTCCTGGTGTGCTTTCCATACCATTCGTATTCTCATCTCTCATGCGAATGGCCACAATGGTTCGGTAAATTCGTTAGCGAAGGAAAAGGTCATAACATAGAAGAGCAGACATTCATTTTAATGTTTATTTTAGCTTGTCATTTATAAATACATATGGCGATGATTGTATGCCTTGAAATGCACCGCAGTTCCTGTATCATTTTGTTAATTATGTCTCTTAATAAAAATAAAACAGACCGTTTGGCTGATCTATTCTTGTGCATTCATAGTCTGTCCGACGGATTGTGCAGCACATTTTGGTTCCTACTGTGTTTGAAATGTGTAACTTTATCTTATATTTCCCAAATACATTGTTTCAAACACTTTTAAGATTGCATGAAATCGAATGACATTCAAATCGATCAGTTTGTAGAAATGGACAAATTTTTGGTGGTTTAATGTGTGCTGAAATACGGCTTAATTTTTATTATATTCTATCCCTTAGGGTAAATATTAATGAGGAAGCGATTTGGTTATATGTAGGACTCAACTTTTATGCCTCTAAAATGTATGTTTTGTTTCTTTTTGCAATTCAATAAAATGCTCATTTGTGACTGTTCCTCTCAATATAGTTAGGAAGCCACCACAAACTATTGCTTATCTCAAATACTAGCTCACGATAAGCAGAATCAGTCATCTCATAGCTAAATCCATGAGGCTACCGTATTATATTCCTCATAACTGAGTGTACTCCCCTGCCGGTTTTTTTTTTTTTATAGAGTTGTTGTTGGATTTAAGGCCGAAACAACTTAGTCTATGAGACCCGTGTATTATGTCTGTTAATTGTATGTAGTCTCATGGCTGGTTTGTGTATTTTACGGGAAGGAAAACTGTTTTTCACGGAGAAACGTTTGAGTATAGGAAAACCCTAACACTATTAAACGAAAGGGTTTAGCAATAGATCGTTGGATTTTTGTGCAACTAAGTTCCTTTTCGTCAGTCTTCAAGGTTTCAAACATGGAATGTGCTTTCGAACAGTGCTTTTCGAATTATAGTATTTATCCATGAAAGATATGGTTTACGATCAAAACGAGGTGAAGTGTGAGAGAAAGCTCATCTTTCGATCGAATATTCTTCAGGACAAGAGCTTCTGCAGTGTACTTGAAAGCTAGCTGTTTTTCCAGAGCAAGTTTATCTTATTTTAAAATGCTTATTGTTCTTTTAAAATATAAATATAATCACAAAGGAGCATTTGCTGTGAAAGTATTTCATTACATAAATACTTCAGTTTTCGTTTAGTATCTCCTTCTCACTATCATTTCATCACTAATATTAATACTTATCAATTTTACAGTTCATATGACATAACCATTAGTGTTAATATGACGTAGCTATTATGATTAACAAGATGGATTATTAGCTAATGTTTGTTTTGATATCTGCTTGCATTGAATCAACTCAGATGTGTGCTAATAACAAATTTCATTAATGTCAAACACATTACCCTGCATTATGGTAAACGATGGTGCTTATACATTTAATGGCAATGTCACTTCTCCTTATGGTTAGTGTGGAGGATTCTGTCCTTGCGTCTGTGGAAAATCACTCAAGTGAATAACATTTGCAAGATTCCGATATTTTAAATTAAATGAATTTGATTTTTCTTTTCAATGCATGTTAATCAGTCATATATTTAGTAAGAATTTCGACAACGTACGTACATCTAAATAGTGATGGCTCTTTGTGAATGGATAAACTAGTATTTCGAACCGAGGGACGTGAATTATTTTTATAAGAACTTTTCAAAGGAAAACGAGTTAGCCTACCTGAAAAACAAGCAGCAGATTTGCATCCTCGAACGCAGAGCCCTAGCATTAAAAGACACGAAGAATGATTAATAAAATTGGATTGATCATCCTTATAAGGACTGGCTTAAAGGGGCGAAGCAAGAATACTTTTCATATTCCCCGTTATCTGCAGAGGACAGTGTAAAGATAAGGTGTTATTGAGCTAGGCTCTGATCATGGCAGGAGGGTAACAGCAATATCCGAGCCTCGGTTAGAACTTCATTGGCTACAACATTGCCATCCATTACCCTCCAAGGGTATTAATCTTAATCACCGCATCTCACGGTCGATTTCTTCCACATTCTCGGATTGATCATCCTATTAATCCTTAAAAGGACTGGCTTAAAGGGGCGAAGCAAGAATGTGTTTCATATTCCCCGTTATCTGTAGAGGACAGTGTAGGGATAAGGTGTTATTGAGCAATTAAAGCTCTGATCATGGCAGGAGGGTAACAGCAATTGCCGAGCCTCAGCTAGAACTTCATCGGCTACAGCATTGCCATCCATTACCCTCCAAGGGTATTAAATTGAATGAATCAATCATAGAATCTCACGGTCGATTGATTCCCAATCTATCTTCTACTTTGATCATCCTATTTAGCAACGATAACTTTATAAAATATCTAATACATAAAAAAGATAGTGTTGGATTATTATTAAAATTAATTAATCTTAAAAATGTACATTTTCTTAAAAAACAATTATATATTTTAATATAAATTATTTACTATCTGATTAATAACGTTTAATTCATTTTACATTCAGTTGCTTCTTCTTTTTCAACCTTTTGGTCCTATCCAATGCTAAACGAAGGTCTCCCCCATGGTTTTCCAGGCCGCTCAGTTTTCTGCCTCTCCCATCCATCTCACTCCAGCAATTTGTTCCAGTTAATCCCTGAACCTTGTTCTCGGTCTTCCTCTTTGTCTTGCTACACCCATTGGTCTCCACTCTGTTGTTTTTCTAGTCCATCTCCCATCATTGAATCTGACAATATAGCCAGCCCATCTCCACTTAGCCTGTTTAATGTATTTTACGATATCCGTGATATCTGACTGAGATTTTGTATTTTGTTGGAGAGGATAAGGTCTATTTCATTATAGATTTGTCCATTTGGGATTCTCCATGTCTATTTTAGTTAATTTTCTTCTTGAAAAAGCTGTTCATAATAAAGAGGTTATTTTCTTCTGCGAATTCAATAAGTCTTTTTCTCCATTTCGTTGTCTAAATCCAAAGTTATCGGTTTAGTTCAGATGGCCAACTCCGATTCCAATCTTGGCATTAAAGTCGCCCATTATAATTATGTAGAATTCTTTAGAATTATTTAACTTGGATTCTAATGTTTCATAGAAATCTTCTATCTCTTCATTTGGATGGTCCATGGCTGGGTATATATTTGTATAATTTTCGGTTGCTATCTTTTATTTATGAAGAGACTTAGTTCAACTATTCTTGATGTTATTTTATTAATGAACATTCAATTGCGATCTTATAATAATAATTACAACTCAACTTGTATTACTGACCGTTTATTTACCTATAACTGTAATAATAAATGTTGTAAAATGGCGTAATAATCTCGGAAACATTTTGAGACAAGCTTGAACTTATTACCCTTTGCTAGTATTACATACGATCAGTTTGCTATTGTTTACTTGTTATCACCAGCCTGATATACTCGTATCATGATATATTGAGTTTGTCAATATTTTTATCTAATTGTGTTTAATGCTACCCATTATTCAAAGTGTCAATTTTAGGGAAGCAACGTTGTATATACATTAAATCTTGAGTGATGCTTGCTAAAAACAAAGTGAAGATTTATGAAATCGTTAAAATAGCACCTTAACAATGAGTAATAATCTTGTGACGTCAAACTAGATGAAACACTTCTACTTAACAATCTAGGAGAGCAGTATTTCGTCTACTTTGAAAACATTCAACCACGAAACAACTTGGTCCCGAGAAAAAAATTTGAATAGACCGATGTCAAATAACTAGAAGGGCAGAGCGATATAAATACTTCATCATAGAGTTTAATACATGCCAGTGGTTATTAATTTTTTTGTGATGTGTAAATATCATACAAATTCGTTCTAAATATTTTCCCAGAAGATTAGAGAGTAAATAACTTGCAGCTATCTGAGGACTTTTTTTTAACTGGTAGTAGATGATTTGTGCTTCTTCTATTCTTGAATGTGAAGAATTCTGCTGCAAATTTAAAAAACATGTTTGAAGCCATCGGGTCAATTAAAGAAAATGCAATGCGAGAACTGAATACCATCTTAAAAACACTTCACGACATCCCACAGGAGGTGAAAAGGTTGCTGGAAGCAATGTACACACGCCCAAGGGAACTACTGTCAAGGCGATAGCAAGCATTAGAAGATAGATTCAGCTGTTCTGCTTTATTGCCGTAGTTGCGAAACTTTGGTTCACCATTTGTATTATTCTATTTACCGTCTTCATTCTTATTTCTCTTTCTGTTTTCGTATCAATATCAAGCTATATAAAACGCAAAATTGAAACCAGATTATTTGATATCAGTTTATTTTTATTTTCTTTGAGAAATTATTAATAAATCATCCCAACGTATCACATTTAAATACAGTTTATGTATGTCTATATTCAAAATAAATCTGAAGGAATAATACATCCGTGAGTACAGAGATATTTCTTTAATGATTAACTTATTTTCTTAAAATAAGTTTCTTTAAAACCATTGGGGATGCAACACATCCTTCAAACACCGAAACCCAGGACCTAATTCTGTATATCTGTGTGAACTGACAGTTGTTCGGAATTAACCCTCATTAAATGTAGTGACGTCAACCGATGACGTCATTGCTAAGTTGCAGAGAACTGCCAGTAGAGTATAACAGAGAGCAGCTGTCAGATTTCAAATGAATGTAACTGAATCAAAACGAATCTTAAACAGACCCCGCTGCTTCCTTTACTGTGCATCATCTAACAGTTAACATTAAACATATCTTACCTACTGAGTATTTGAACACTGGTAAGCTATTGGATAATAAAGAGAGTCAAAAATACTCACTAATGATTTGTGATCACGTTTCACCTCGAATAATTAATCTCTATAATTAATTATTAATTAATTAGCTATTTATAGATGAATTTTTATCGTAGTTTATCGAGAAAAAAATACAGATGTGATGTTACATTCTCTTTTAAGAGAGGTAGACAAACTGCGTAGGGGACATTTTAACCGCACGTGGAGGATCAACTTAGCTACTTTGGAAACTAAGTATCCGATCAGTCAATTTCTGCCTCAGTAGCTTGCACAATATCGTTGTCCTTAAAATATCACGTAACAAAATAAATTAGTTTTTTTTTATCCCATCAAAGATGAATTATTATTATACTCACTGATGACAAATAAACATCGGAGTTTTGCAAACTCTTGCAGATCACTTTACATTGG
This sequence comes from Typopeltis vanoorti, assembly GCF_054136105.1. Lineage (NCBI taxonomy): Eukaryota > Metazoa > Arthropoda > Arachnida > Uropygi > Thelyphonidae > Typopeltis > Typopeltis vanoorti. Next base: position 20,116,440 of record NC_143571.1, read on the forward strand.
AAATGATAGCAAATGAAGTTCTCTATAATTAGTACTGTTCAGTCAAAGCACTTCGTTTCCCAGTGGATACGAATAGCCAACAATCTCTTTTCTGTCTATTGGAAGCATTTCGGTATCTCTTTACTCGCTTTAGTTGGAACAATATCTTGCTGTGAGCATTCTTCGTTGAATGGATGTTTTCCGAACAAAAGGTAACTTTATAAACAGATCTCTGATTCTATTCTATAGGGAACAATAGATTATTAATTTCAGTCTGAAGGTAAAGAGTTTTATAGCCAGTTATTAGCGTTTGTTTATGAGATAACGCAGTTGTATTCATCATATTCGTCATTAAACAACTAGTAGATGATAAATCATCAATTATGTTGTAGTCTTGTAATCAGGAAATTTTACCAGCCATCGAAAAAGAATCATCCAAGAGAAAGAAGGAACATAATATAATGCAATTGTACGTTTTGAATAAATATTTCATTAATATGATTCTATTGGGCATTTGATTTGGAATATAATAAAATGTGTAATAGATGCTGACTGATTTTGAAAGCGTGTGTTTTTAATTCGGTTAGAAAAAATGTTGTGTATTGACAGTAAAATTGATTTGTTTTTCTAGTCTTTAAAAATCAAATCTTTGATGGGAAGATGTCGTTTTATTTTATGTAAATTGCTCCGAAACGTTAAATACTTATAGTACGTTAGTACTATAAGTATCTAACGTTTCAGGGCAAAGTACGTTAATAGTATAAGTATTTAACGTTTCTGTAGACTATCACAGGCTATGTATAATCTGGTTATTCTACTTGAGAAACCCTAAGATTCTAAAAAAGTCGGATATTGGTGGTCTCACACTAACCTACGAAACTAACCCTCCCATCTGTGGACCAGACATGATTTTATGCCACTTTCGTTGGTTAGAATAATATTTCTCAGCCACAAGACAACGAAATTTACAGAGATTTGGCTTCTTTTCTAAAATAAGTCGATCTCTGTCAATTCTAAGCTTAGTATAAAATCATTTGGGGTACCGTCTACTGTGCCCCAAATGGCTTAAAAAGTTTCACGTTTATTCTCTAGAACAGGGTTTCTGGATTTTTTTTAAAAGGAAAATTAGTAAAAATAAAACTTATAAAATCCCGTAGCCCATCCACGGTGCTAATTTAATAAATTAGTTAATTTTAATAACTCACAAACAGATAAAAAATCAGTTAGTTTATTAAATAGCACCCAACTCAATTACTAACCAGACCAGAAATTATAAATAATTTTCTTAATGAGTTCTTATTTCTTTGTCAATTTCTGGACGAAATTTACAAGCGGCATTTCTTATTCCATTGCATCAATTATTATCTACCGTCATTAATATCTCTGTCATAATTTTCTTATTGCGTGATGTTCATCTCCAAATTTACCTAATGAATTCATCTTTTTAGTGTAATCTTGGTTTTTTATTTTCATCTAGATCCATTCAAGTCTATGCCATTCTCTTCTATTTTCTCCTTTTTCGCTTTGCCTAATGATACCGCTACCGTGTGCGAAGTGTATGTGTTTTATATAATAATGATATCCACTAGACGTTGCTATAGAAACTTCGATTACTTTGTAGGTCACTTTGGGTAAAAATATATTTTTCTATTTTCTCCTTACAAGGTTTTTATCATTGACCTTGTGGAAGTTAGCAGTAGACAAAGTAGATATTTTATAGGAAATAAGCGAGCAGATGAAATATTTCTAGAAAGCATACCTGAACTTAAATAGATCTGTTGGTGACAATTTTTTACAGTTATCAGCTCTTCTTTAAATCAAGTTCAGGAAGAGGATTTATCAAGTTGATACTGAACAATGATTAATATTCGTTCAGAAAATCTTTTATAAACCGAACAAATTCGACTGGGTGTAGTGGAAGATGAAAAGTTCAAATACTTCTGAGGCATGCGAAGTTATTAAAATACATCAAGAAGTAATTACTGGTATCAGACATGTCACTTAAGTTGAAATTTCTTTGCATATTATACTCTCCTTAGGAAAATCAAGGAATGCATTAGTAGTGAATCCTGTCTAGTAAGTAAATTGTAAGCGAATCACAAAGTTGTGAGCAAAACTATTCACTGTCTTAATTGATCATTTATTATAATTTTTGTACAAATTAAAAATAAATATAAATTGGATAAAATACAACCAAGATGTTCCCGTTAGAATCATAAAAAAGGTGGTTGATCGAGTAAGTTTGAACGTAAGAAAAGACATGCACCTAATGGACGATTTATAATACTTTATGACTCGCTTCATCGAAGATCATTGGAATTAGCACGTTGAGGTTTCTTCAGTGTTATACCGAGTGATGCGTATGACAGAAACAACAAAGTCGATGTACGATTTCTATCATCAGGTTAGTGGTGATCGAATTATGGTATGGCATAAAGTTTACTGGTACGAATAAAGATCGTGATTTCGATCTGACCAGCGTATGACTAGGGTGGTCTATCGATGGTGGCCCATATTAAACCAATGCGATTTTATTTGATTTACCTCTTCTCATATTTCAGAATAATGGATGTTTGTGATTGTCTGTGAAAATACTAGTGGTGGTGGTGGACAGTAGATGGCGTTGGTGTAAATGATGCGGATGGTGGATGACGGGTGAATGAAGTTGAATGGTGGATGACGGGTGAATGAAGTTGAATGGTGGAGACGGAGATTTGTAGAGTAGGTGCCCTCCCTCGATAAGTCTTTGGACTCCCTGCAGGTGTCAAATAATAATAATAATCCATAATTTCTTCGGGTTCACGATGACTGAAATTGGTTCACGGATCTGAAGGAGGGTATCACTCGTCGAATTTTACCTACACGAACACCTTTGGTGTTCTGGATGAGCTTGGGATGTATAGATTTTACTTGCCTCTATTCAGGAACTCTGGAATGCCTTGTTGACATCATGGCTAGCTACGAATTCGTACTGATGTAATTAGACATCTGGTGGGATCATGGCCACGATGAGCATGCTACACTCTTATTAGTAGGAAAAGCGACCCAACACTGTCTTAGGCCATGCTCAGTGTTATGCTTGTTATACCAGTGTAAAATCATTTTATTTGGTCTTTCGTTTTATGCTGCATAATTGTTTTCTAATAAAATTTTTAAAATTTAAAATTTTTTCTAATTCTAAATAACCAGCCAACCAAATCAACGAACTCATCCTCGCCAAAAAAGCATCGAATTCCTTTTAATCAAGAAACATAATTGTTCTGTGCATAAAAACAGATGGAAATGGATTGCAAAATGAACCCAAAGAAATGTGGTTATCCTTTTTTTATCGCAAAAGTTCCTCTAATTATCAATGTATTGATGATAATAAAAGAATAATGAGAAAAGAGTTAAAATAGGTTTTACTATTACGTATGGTTAATTTCTTATTTCTTCCAATTTTAGCGCAAATAAATCGCTCTTTATATCTGAACTGGCAGTCAATGTTTCACTAAGGTTCTTCTATTTTTCTAAGCATATCAAAGTATTCACATCTAACATCCATCTGCGCAATATTCGTGCCGTCTGCCTCTTGTTCATTCTCTCCTTGAGTGGCCGATGTTTATTGCATTCGAGATGCAGTTTACGCCAAAGTTTTCGAATGAGCGATGGTATTAATATTATCTTACTTGTAGCACTGTAAGAATTGCTACAAGTAAAGGTGGAAAATTGTTCATGGACTAATACTCACTTCAATATAACAACCGAATGTAAATAGAGAGAGAGAGAGAGAGAGAAAGTTTTAGAAACTACTACTACCTCATAACGGTTCAGAGGAAAGGGAAATATGCTGTTCTGATCTGCAGGTTAAATCCAAGAAATGAGAAAGCACAGATGCTCCTACGTCCGTGTAGCTACAGTCCGAAGATGTCGTGTTCATGCTCTGTTTCCGGCACGCACAGAACAGCGTTCGAGTTGCTCATCCCCCCCCCCTCACCTTCCCAACAAAACGGAAGTGAACTTATCTTTGCTGAACGAGCAGTTTGCATGAGATGTGGCTATACGTTAGAATATCTGGATTATGTTCGAGGCCTTTTAGATACTTTTCTGTCTTTTCAAAGATTTTTGCGAATGTATTAAGCTCCGGGGAGGGGGGAAAAAGAATTTCTGCTTGTATGTAAAATGAATAGGTAATAAAGAGGGCTGGCCTGATTGCTATTGTGTAATATTTACCTTTCTAATGATCAACAAACCCATTAATTTACCTGCAAAACTTTGTGAAGCACACGCGATATAGAAGACAATAGAAACACTCGTGTTTTCTACTATCCCTTAATGAACAGTATAATTTAGTGCAGCACATAAAAATGGCCCTCAACATTTGCATTTTATGACTGGGCAACAATTCAGCTTTACTTCCTTTAAAATGATTCGTCAGTCTCGGAAAATGTCAAAACAAAGAGATACTTCATTCTTTTTTTTTTTTTACAGTGCCTTATACAATTGAAATGGTGGCTCCACTGTCTTTGAGGGAGAGTAGGAAATGCAGGGGTTTTTACAATAAAATAAACGGAAGGAAATGGAGAAAGAAATAAGATACAAGAACGGATGCGAATTGCTTAAAATACAGAAAAAGAAGTAGGAAAAGTGGAATCTATAGTGGAATATATTACATATTAGAATCACGTGGTGTATGTTTCAAATGTTACTTTGATTTACGTACATTTATTTTAACCTAAGTTCGAATTATATTGCAATAAATTCTTGTTAAAAGCCACTTACTCTAAATAAAAATAATTCTAAACAGTGAGTCATTATTGTGAAGATCAGTAACTTCTGATTAGAAATTTAGATGCTTAAATGACTCAGTTTAAGTGGTAGAAGTCATTCATGATATTTAAAGTGTGCGAAGTTATCAGTAATTTACAATAAAAATGTGTAAAATGAAGTAATCACCGTGTTAATTATTGATAATTAGGAAATGATAATTGTCTCAGCAATATATTTTAAAAGTATAATTAAAATATATTCCTGAGATAAATAAAAATCTATCACTGACTTGACTTATCTCAGTGTAGACTTTCAATTTTGTCCTCTTCTTCATTTTTCGTTAATGATCTTTCTTTTGTTCATTTCTGTTTGATTTCTTTCCACTTCTTTTCATTCTTTCTTTTCTTCTTCATTTTCTTCTTCATTTTGTTTTTCATTACTGTCTCTTCATTAATGTTCTTCTTAATTATTTTTTTTCTTCAAGACTTTTATTTTTTCTCCTTCACTTTTTTCCATTCCTTTTTTTTTTCATTTAAACTTCTTCCTATCTTTGTTTTTATTCCTTTTCTTTGAATGTAAAATAGATAATTGCGCATTTTGGATTATCAGATTGTTCAGATAAACAGGACTAGATGATATAGTTGGACGCAAACTGAACTACGAATTCATTAAGGAATCCCCATATCAACAAAAAGTGCGGTCTATATAAAATTTCATTATAGACGCAACTTTATAATGTTGCATTTATGATGTATGTTCATTTAAAGTTGCATTATAGAAACTTTTAAAAGAATGAGTAAAAATCAGAAAGATATGATCTAATTGATGATAATCATAAGGAGTATAGAAGGCTTTTTTTTTGCTGCTGGTCTAATATTACATTGAAATTAGTAAAAGAGCCTTTAACCAGACAATCATATAACTTTATTAATAAGATTAGTAAGATCGTAAGACAAATCAGAAGTAGAGGAAGTAATTTTAAAGAAAATGAATAAAAACAAAGATAAGAAGAAGCTTAAACTGAAAAAAAAGGAATGGATAAAAGCGAAGGAGAAAAAATAAAAGTCTGAAAGAAAAAAAATTAAGAATAATATTAATGAAGAAAACGTAATGAAAAACAAAATTAAGAAGAAAAATGAAGAAGAAAAGAAAGAATGAAAATAAATCAAATTGAGATGAACTGAAGAAAAGAAAGATCATTAACGAAAAATGAAGAAGACGAAGAGGAGGACAAAAATGAAAGAGGAAGAAAGGAAATGAAAGTCTAGTGAGATAAGTAAATTAAAGATAAGTAAAGTTAAAGATATGAAGTCACAGAATAGAATTAATGAGCGCTTTTCTAGATCGCAGAAATTACATGTAGAGAATTACACACAAAAAAGCAATAAATAAAAAGAAATAAAAGAATGAAAAATAAAATGATAAGAGAGAGAGAGAGAGAGAGAGAGAGAGAGAGAGAGAGAGAGAGAGAGAGAGAGAGAGAGAGAGAGAGAAATTAAAAGTTTAAACCACACAACCATTATAAGTAATAAAATGACTGGAATAAGAGAATAGAAAAACAGAAAGCCATAACAGAAAGAAAAGGCAAAATAAAAAATAGCGGCAAAATAACAAAAAAACACATTTTCTTTATCTGAATTACTGTTTAATTATTTTTATTTTTCGAAGACATTCTGTAATATATTTTTTCGTCTTGTGGTTTTTTAAGTCACACTACTCGAAACAGGCGTATTATTTCCGATTTTTGTGTCCTTGCGATATCCAAACCACCAAATGTAGGAGAACCAAAGCTTTACTGTGATCGTTGGTAACTTATACACAATAAAGGGAACGACTTTAATACAGTTTGTTTGTGAGAGTTTTATAGTTAATGGCAGAAGGAGAAAAAAGGAATTGTGTTATTATGCTTTCAAAATGGCTTGGTAAGATCACTGAAGGGGAAAAAACATTTCTTTTGATAAACTACATAAAATCCATTTGATGCACTTCTGAAGACGATCTTTAGAAACAAAACCAAATTGCGAAGTTCCACCATAAACGTTTCATGGCAGGAAAGAAACTTCATTACCTACTGCATTAAGAGCATCCCGAAGACTATTCAGATATTCACGGTGATTAGCTACTTCACCGATGGCGGCTGGATTATGCCTTGATGTGCTTCCAAAAAACCTCTTCCCACAACAAAAAAATATATAAAAGTTTAAGGAATTGGTTTCGCTTAGAAACCGCATCCTTTGAAGTAGTTTTGACTCAAGAAGAAAATCATAAATGACGTTGTTTCTCCTTAGTTGCTATGTTTACAAAAATGCATCTTTATCAATAGTTACGTTTGTGTGTGTGTGTGTTCATCTTCTTTACCGAGTTTTATTTTCCAAGAAGTATTGGAAAACGTATTTAAGATGTTTCTTGAGTTGAATAATTATCATATTTGAAGTTTTTATAATCTACTTGGAGTATGTGTAGCTGTGATAATGTTAAAAGACTCCGAAAAGCGTTCATTGCAATTGCTTCTGACATCATCTGTCTGTTTTCTTATAAGCAAGCAGAAAATATCGATTTCAGTCAGTCTGCAATATTTTTTTTTGTCTTTTTTTTTATCTCTCTACTGTGCAAATGTAATCTCATGGGTCCATTTGAAAGAATTTTGCAGCTCCTCTGAGAGCTATTTTGTTAGTAACTACCGATTCAGCACAATAAAAAAAAATGAAATCCAAGTAATATTTTAACATTTACTTTTCAGGTGTTCTACAAATATTTCCTAAAGACCTTTTGCTTTCAAGAATATATTTATTTACGGTTTTTCTCTCAAATCCGAAACTGCTGTGTTTGTCATGAATTTCGTCACTTTTATATCAAAAGATTGAAAAAATATCAAATTTGGAATAAATACTGAGTTCGTATGTTCATTTATTCACTAACGAATAAAAAAAAGAAAGAAAGAAAGAATAATAAATGAAAATAGTTTGGTGAAACATTCATTTTTATAAATACGCACCCTGTAAAGGTCGCTTTCCACCACTACAATGTTGTTGTGCAGGGAAATACACACGAGTTTATTACTTCGTATATTTTGAAGATAAGTTTCCCTAAGCTTAGTCATCATGTATATTTTATTTGCATCTAATAAATGTGCAGTCATAGAAAAAGAAAAACTAAGTTTGTAAGTGGATCTAGATAAGAAAATACTAAGAAATAACCCATCTTCACTTGTAATTCTTCTCTCAATGAAGTTGTATTATTTAGTCCATTTGATGGAGTTATACTGTATCTACGGAATATCTTAGTCATCGTACATTAACAGACTAAAATTGAATATGGGATTTATTAAAAAAAAACAATAAACAATTCTATCTCGTATTTAAATTGCTTCTATGCAATTATCTGCTTTCAATGTTCCTAACCTTTGGTGTTCGCAATGTAGAAAATATAATAGGTATATTTACATGTGTCGGCTAAAATGCAAGGATTTGGAGTAAGTCTGCATTAAGCTAAAGTGGGTATGTCAAAGAGACGTAGTAGATACTAGGTTCCGTTTATCCATATAAGAGCTTCTTAAGATAATGGGCAGTGAAGCAAATAAAAAGAAAGTTTTAGCGTTTGGTTGTTGTGGCACGTTCGCTTGGAATGTGAGTCAAACAGGAACAATGTAATTATTAATGCAAGTTAGCCAAACGACATAACATTACTAATTGTTGGCATTCCGAATTTGTCGTCTGCTTCTACCTCCTCGACTGCAGCTTTTCAATATTAATGTTTCGAGTTACATTAGTTGTTTTTGTGCAATAGAAGTCTTCTTGGAAAGCATTATCAGCTATGCACATTAATCCTACATACCCGAAAGTTTTAAAAAAAAGCGAATCAAATATTTAATGCTTTGCGACTCACCGTGTAATAAAAAAAAGAAAAGTACTTTTTTTGTGCACCGTTAGTAAAACCTTAAAAGTTTGTATAGGTATCATCTCGGTTCTGTGCTTTTGACCTCTATTTACTATTCGTGAGTTTATTGATTATTCATTAAGGCTTTATATGAGCATCTTATTAAGTATTTAACTAGACGGTGTTTTTTTTTTTTTTTTGCAATTTTATCTTCGATTAAATGTCGTAGTCAAGCAGGTGAGAAGGGTTATTTAAATTTATCAAAATTCTACTCAGCGAAAACGAATGCATAGTCAGAAAATATTTTAAGAAAAACAGTGCAAAGGAAACAAAAATAGAAAGAAAGATACTAAACGTAGAAAATTTAAATAAATAGCAAAAAAATGGAACAAACCGTAATTCAATACAGGAATATCGAGGGAAAAAGATTCACCGAAAAGAGTAAATTGTAAAAAAAGAAACCGAAATAAACAGAAAATAAAAAAGAGGTAAACTGATGTAGATCTATTAAAAGTAAAAGACAAAAATATTTCTTGCATGAAATGAAAGCCGAAGGCATTCTAGATTGAAAAATCATCTTAAATGATAATAGTCAGAAAGAAGCAGAGATGGTTTGGATATTAATTCCTAGGAAAAGTAGGCTAAAAAGCGAATGATGTGGTTGATTCTCACTTGTTTCCATCCATCGGTAGCCTTTATGATATTGGAATCAATAAAATCTTAGCTCCGTTACAAAATGCCTGTTAGCTTCAGACTTAGCAAATGTTTTTGAGTCCGCGATGTATTTCGATCCATTATCTTTCTAGCTAAAAAGAACGTGCTATTAGTTCAATATACTATGGCTCAAGTACGGAAAGGAAAAGGCTTAAATACTGTTCTTTTTCTCGGATATCCGTAAATAGGATAACGCTGATTGAATCAAATAATATAAGTCAAAATGGAGTGCATATCCCTTCTCCCTGCTGATTTATCACTAACCTATTGGACTCAAGACCAGTAACATGGCCTTTCATCAACCTAATTTATCTCCTCGCGATATGACGTTCTATCCATCGTTTGATATGCCTGCAAATGCAAATGTTCTCTGGTTGGTTTAGAGAGATCGAGGGAGAGTGAATATGAGAACAAGCGTTGCCACCTCTGCCTGAGACGGGTTATTTCGCCTTCAGTTGATAAGAAACTAATAAATGTCCTTTATGTTCTGAACAATATTGAAATCTAGGTTTTTTTTTCCCAAATATCACGACCCAGTCTTTCTTATGAATGCGTTGTGAGATGAGATGCGAAGGATTATTATTTTTAGATGTTTTTCATTTAATGCCTTCAAAGGTTATGAAATTGGAGACTCGGATGTCAGAGTTAACAGTACCCCCGTTGCTATTAACGTGCTGTGATATGGTTATTTGTGAATGTACTTCGGCAATCAAATGTATTTCAGCGACTAAAGTGGCTCCAAGAGCAGGGTCTTTTCAAACCGACTCAGGGGTAGATTCTCTAAAGTAGAATTTTCGGATCATAAAAGCCCACCTACGATAATAAAGTATGTACAATATTTTGCGGACAGGGTTATAATTTTTGTTTTGTTTTGTTTTCGTTAACTGTTTTTGTTTCGTTTAGATAACTCATATTACTCGTATTTAAAAGAAAAGCAACTAAAATAACAACTGCTGTGAGTAATTTCTTTAACTGAAAATTGCGAATATACTTCGATTTAATATCTACGAGAGTGACGTTTAACTTTTTCTTGATAACCTGATCAATGTTCTCGTTATTAGAGGAATAGAACCGATTTCCTTTTTATTACAAAATGAAATAAAACATCAAAACTGTATATCTGAATTATAATTAAATATCACAAACAGAAAAATTAAAATGAAGTAATATTTGATTTAATTTATAATTTATAAGTACATCGGAATGTGTTATTGAAAAAATATCACAAATCTCCTGCTCTTACAAAGCTGCCCTTTTTTATTAATATGACGTTTATAAGTAGAATATCTGTTAATGTCTGTGTTCTCCGGAAGACAAACCCTGCCGCCATCACTGTGTGAGACCAGCTAATTCACCTTTACTTGAAAAGCTCTTATAACGTTTTCTCATACCTTAGAAGGAATTTGAAGCTATATCTTTCGAAATAGAGAGGAAAATGCTCCTACATCCTGCGGAATGTGTTAAAGAGGTCCTTTAACAATTTGTAAATGCGCATGGTCCAACTTAAAGTCTTATACAACTGCATACCAGATATCATTAATCCTTCAAATGATTCGATGCGGTGTAACCCCATTCTCTCTCTCTCTCTCTCTCTGTCAGGCTGTTAGGAACAGGTGTAACTCATAGAAACTTATCGATGAGTCGTAGTAGCATTATATAATTCTACGACTCATCGATAAGTTTCTATGAGTTACACCTGTTCCGAACAACCTGACATGGAGAGAGAGAGAGAGAATGGGGTTACACCGCATCAAATCATTTGAAGGATTAATGATATCTGGTATGCAGTTGTATAAGACTTTAAGTTGGACCATGCGCATTTTCAAATTGAAGTATGGAGACTCACATCGCTCCACAAAAGCCATTTATCTTTCGGCATTTTGTTAAGTCTCGTGGTGATATAAAACTTGGAATAGAGCCACTTTGAAACCTATTTGTAATCAAAGAAATAAAAGAAAGAGAACTTAAGAAACGCCGAAATATAAAAAACGGAAATTATAAAGGAAAAAAAAAAACAAATGAGTCAGCCGGAAACAAAAACGATGCGAGAAAACAACTTGTAATAATCACTCAGAGGATGAAGTTAAAATAGTGATTAAAATAAAGATATATCTGAATAGAACGTAGACTGGAAATCAGTTTTTGAATGAAACAAAACTCTGCTGGTATTGAAAGAATTAGCTAAACCCAAACTTAAAAAAAAATTAAAAAAGGGATTTTAACGTAGCTTAAAGATAATCTCATTTCCACAGGGGAAAACCTAAAGAGCCGAAAGGATACGAAAAATCATTCGACAGAGATCAAACCAACTGAGTAACAGGGATATTATAGAATGCGTGAGATCGATTTACAGAGGCCTACTGCTCGTATTTCTGACTACATCTACATCACAATCCAAATGGGATCTTAAGCGGTTGGTTACAGAAAGCGAGACACTATTTATCATGAGGTATCTAAATTAAAGAGGAAAATCCAAACATTAATCATCAGTCTAAACATGTGTGCAGCGCAACTCCCATAAGGCCATCTGAAGGATTCTTCGTTCAGAAACCTTGTTTACATTGTTCGCCCGAATCACAGCTCTTGGAACAAAGCATTCCGATTTACATGAAGCCAGAATGCCTGATAATAGTCTGATATTGATCACGTTTGTTACCGAGTGGAACAAGATGATTAGCAAAACTGAAGCAACACAGTTGTGCGAACATTCCGGTACAGTCCATGAATTATTCAGAAAATCCCAGATCAACCGCTAAGACAGACTTATAAAATGAAAATTTCCGTAAAAACTGAATCTCATATATAACCAAAGAAAGGATAAAGAGATTGAATTCTGAATTAAAAAAAAAACAACTTTGTTCCAGTAGTAATTTTGAAAATAAATAAATAATTATAGTTCAATAAAATGATACGAGTTTGTGTTCATGTTTGTATTTCGTAATTAGTTTCTGAAAATGCTCACCAGGGAGGAGAGAATCTCTAATACAATAAACGTTCTATCATAAAAAATGAATGTAATATTTTATTAAGCTGAAGACGTCTTTGTTTTAATATACAAATTTGGTATTATAAAATTTAAGAAATTTTTAAAACTTGCACACTTTCAAAAAATCTCAGACTATTTAGTTCGTATTTGATGTTATAGTAGCTGTTCTATTTATGGTCAAAATAATGACTTGCGACAAACATTGTACTAAAGCACTCATGAAGATTACGAAGAGTAGAAGTTAATCCATCGTTGTGTAAACAATAAACAAACAAGTGATCATTTCAAGAGTGCTTACCACAAACTAGAACTTTCTAGTGATAGATTTAAAGCGGCAAACGTAACAAATCGGCTCAATGTATTGATTACTGCCTGGGGATGGAGTATCCTGTCCCGAAACTAGTGAAGATCACAAACAATATCTAATTGCAATTACAGAGAATTTACTTCATTGATATAATCGAACAGCAAACCAATTATATAATCTCTGAAACCAAAGCTAATCTTTTAGAAGTAATAATAATATACAAACAAATTATATGGAATTGCTCCATGAAAATTAGTTAGCTAAAATCTCTACTTAATTGAGCTGTGAAAAGTTTCAAATTTAGAAATGAATTGAAAGTCATCATAGAATGTAGAAGAATAGATAATTTGTTCGTGATTTTAAGCTCTATAAAAGAGTTTGCTGTCATAAAGCTTTTCGGAGAAAATTTTAATAACAATTAATGCTACTCAAATTTCTAATTTGAAATAAGCAGACGATGAAGAAATTTTTGATTTCTTTATTGTCTGCTTTCAAAGTAGCTTTTTACAAAAATTTATCGTCTGCTTTTTTTCCATGAAAGTTACTTTAAACAAAACAAATCTATCGTCTGCTTATTTTTTTATAAAATATATTTTTGTAAGGCGGCATTACGAAATGGCTGTATTTGTTGATCGCAAATATTTATGTACTTCTTAAATTATTTATTTATGCTCTTTATGTTAAACAACACTTAATTCTTTTTCTAACTGTCATAAAATAAAACCAGTTTCTCTAAAATTATAATGAATCACACATGACGTTTTACAACTTTCTCATAAGATTTTGCAGACATTTTTAAACGACGCTATTGAGAACAAAATATTTTTTACTAACCATAAAGAAAATTTCGCCATGTGAATGACAGAAAATCTACATGAAATATCAAGAAATAATACGAACAAAATAAAACAAGAATAAAATTTAATTTCATAATTAATTATTAATATTTAGAAGTAAAAAACATGTGAGAGAATGCCTCAATTAAAACTTGCATAAGTTGGATTTTTGAAAGTAAAATAAATAAATAAACATTATTTAAATATATGCGAGAAATGGTTGATTGAAATTTTACATGCATTGAAATTTTACCCGGATTAAATATGCATATAAATTCCATGGATTTGAAGTTGGTTGAATAAAAGATCTGTGTGAACATCAAATAATTACTAAACTTTATGTCATTTATGTTGAGAACTCCAAAAATAAACAGCCGAGTACCACTTGAAGAGTAATATGAATCTTACCAAATATACTGCGGTCAATTAGAGTTATTTGTCATTAAACAGCACGCGCTCTTGAAGAATGTAATGCGGTAGCTGAAGAGTGATCCACTTGAGAACGAAATCTTTTGAGAGCAAGACTTCGTCTTGTGAAGTATCTCTTGTCATATAGTATACAGTAAAGTTGTCCCAATTAACTAAAATAAGAACTCAGAATGATTTAATTTTATAACTTGGATGAAATAATTATAATTTCACCATTAAATTCTAATGTATGCAATTAGTACCCTTTTTGAAGTGGTTCGTCCGTCCATCCAAACAGTGGAAATGTATTTCATCCATTATTTACCATACGATACTGTTATGTAAAGAATTTTACCCTTCACATAACCAAAATCGAGATAACACGTCAGAGAAAACTATGTCTTATTTTAAACGTTCCTCATGTAAGTTGGCAACTTTTCATTGAGTTATTTTGATGTTTCTCTATTCATTGTTGAAATGGGTATTTGGACAGCACTAACCTAAATGGAACTCATCTCAAAAGTAGTTGTTCTGATCGGATCATATTTGCCTTCTAAGCCTGCTCTTCACCAGTTTGTGATAATATGAGACCATTCTTCCTTCGTCATGATCATCAAGTAGGTGCCGTTGTTGGATGCACCGAAAGTATGTCTCAGTAGCAACTTCTGTATGACAAAGTACATTGTTGTGTCGTAAAAGATACCAGTCTATTATGTAAAATTGTCACAATGCACGAAGCATCGTATTATTGAGTGTTGCATATATGTTGCGCGCGCACACACCACACACACACACGCACAAACAGGACGTTACATCACCATGCAGTTGGACACTGATATGTCATCCTATGACAGCACTTCTTTCGAAGTCTGCAAATTCATAATTCATAATTCATAACTGTAAATTCATAACTGTATATGGTTATCGACCATATACAGTTATGAATTGGAATCTAAGAGTATATCTATTTGTTTTAATATGGCAGCATAGGCCAGGTATGATGACATGGATGCGTTTCATTCTCAAACATATGGACGGTATACTTCCAATGCAAGCTAATATCTGTCCGATACATTTAATTTTGACAATTTGTCTTCATTATATAAAACTGATACGGAGCTAGGTTTTTATTTGACAACGTTTAGGTGAATTAGAAAAAATGTGAAAATCAGTAATAATTTTTTTTTTATTGAAAAATTTGAATCTCCACATTTTCTACAAGTGTTCTCAAATCGGCATTTATTTCGGTAGAATGTGCGCGTGTATACGACATGCAGCGGAACTCCGTTAGTGGCTTAATCCGTTCTGCATCTTCAATTACAATAAAATAAAGAATGCCGAATATCAGCAATTGCTAGGTAACAGAAAAAGAAGAACAATGTCTTCAATTTTGCATCATTTCATTCATAGGAGGTAGGCAGCGAAACAATATATGAGATTTTTAGAAATTGGAAATCTTATTTTGAATAATTTTTTCTTATTCAGTCATAACCTTAATACGCGTCATTTATACACAATAAGGAGGAATTTCAGGCTCCAATAACATGCATCAGTATATGAAATATTAAGATAGAAATCAAGAAAGATATTGGACACTTCAAAAAGAGCTTATTAAGAACAGATGAGAAAAATTTCAGAATATCATATTATAAAGAAACATTTCTTGACGTAATGTCTTAAAATGAATCTGGAAATGAAATTTCGTTTTTAATATATGAATTTAGGGTTGAACTTAAATAAAATAGAGCTGAAGGAATCACGATTTAATGGCTTAAAATAATTTTTAGAAAGAGAAATTAATAAATACGCAATAAATAAACCAACAGCATTTCGTTATAAACAAAATAATATTCATAAATTAAAACTTGAAATTATTCATGGACGCATAGACCTGCACACTTTTAATCTCCAAAGGAAATTTAACAAATTAACGTTAGCTTATAGATTTGTGATTTAAAAAATATTTTTATCTATCCCTGCACGCTTTTAATTCAAACAAGAGATTTATAATTAAAAAATGAAATAATCAAAAAGCTGTTTTTTTACAAAACCAATTTTGACATGCTGTGAAATATCCAAAATGATTTCGAAGTACAGTCGTTTAATGATTGTAGCAATGCGGAAAAAATAATTATACGCACAGAGAACACCAAAATGATTGTCAATTTACTGACAAAATCGTGTTCGACCTTGGGACACATTTTCTTTTTACTGAACGATTTTTCCAATGTCGCTTATTAGACCTCTCATCTCCCGAGTGTATTCATTCATATCGTGTATTCCTGGTCAACCAAGTCATGATCGTTCGTTTGTGACCGATTTGCGAGTAAACACCATCGGTGTAGAGAAGCCAGTATGGAGGGGAGGATGGGGGTCGTCTATCGATCGTGCCCGAGTTCATTACTGCCGGACGTAGTGTGTCTTCCGTACTCCATTACCGCCTGCCGTCAAGTTTGGAATGAGTGTGTCATAACAGCGTCCCTTGCCGTTCGCACTTTGTAGGGGGTGACTTCTGCAGATGAAACCACGTGCAGGAGTCAGGTAGTTCAGTGAGTGGAGAGATACGAGAGTGTTTCTGTGTTTATAAGTAAGTCGATGTATTACTATAGTAAAAGGATGCAATTTTTTTAGGTCGTTGGATATGATATTTCTGACATAAAAATTCCAAAGGAGAAGTATTTGTAACCTCCCTCTCTATCTATCTACGAGTATATATCTATCTATCAGATTCTCTCTCTCATTTTCTGATTTTTTTCCCCTCTTTTTAAATTTCCAACTGGCTAATCTCTTAAGTTAATGGCAAGTGTGGATCGATCTTAGTACACTGTGATACAAGGGATGTTTACTTGCTAGAATTCATTCTCTGTTTGGAATACTCCCAAATTGTAAATACTTTTAGTCTTAATTAACAAGAATGTTACTTTCTTCTTCAATAAAATAGCCTTTATGACTAATTTTTCGGATCGAAGAACACAAACTAAATCTAATTAGAATATAATTATAGCTGATGAATCTCATCATTTATAATATGTTCGTATTTCTTGTGCAGTCTTAACAGTTCTTTTCATTTTCACTTTTATTAGAATTCACTTTTTGATGTAGACTGGAATCATAACTTTGCTCGACTTTAGTAACTACCGATCAATGTTTGTTTCCGCTTACCTCATAAAATGTAGATGGAATGTGGTAATCAGAAAATGCACTTCTTTGGCAAATCGTTCAGTTAAAGAGAGGATGTTTTTCTGCTACACTCCTGGACCATTTCCAGATAATGCAGTTAGTTGTTGAAGATGGAAGTCCTAGTTTTTCGATAACACTCTTTGATAGACGGAAAAGTTTTAGATTCTTTATTTTGAGCATGTTTTGGCTACGAATTCGGCACAATGAACGTCTAAGACATCTCTTACAGACAACATAAACTCCATTAACGTTAACATTAACATTACATCCATTAACAGACGGATTTGGAGTAGAGTTTTTATTTCTTTTTTCTTGATTAATAAAGAAACTTTCTTTTCTTAATTTGAGGGACGAAACTTGGTTTTAATTATGTACATTGGTGCTTGGAGTTCGCCTGTTTGAGCCAATATTATATCATAAAGATTTCATTCCTATAACAGATCAAATCATTCCGATAACGTATGGCGGTCTGTTATAGGAATGAATTGATAATCATTCCTATGATGACTGTCAAATCCTTAAGTGACAGATCAATGGCTACCTATTAATACCACCATCTTGGTTATCAGTCGTCCAAAAGTAAAAGTTAGATAAAAATGAACCGGAACTTACACATGAAAATATAAAAAACAAACTTTAGATTTCGACTAAATACAATAACAATTATATATTACTAAATATTCGACTAAATACAATAGCAATTATATATTATATCGTCCATATATATATAGTTACCTGGATGGTGGATGATTTTCGTTTTTCCCACCCAAGGTTGTCTGTCTTTATGGATATTTTCCATCCAGAAAAATAGGAAAACTGGCCAGAATAACACACGCGATTTACAACCATAATGTGCTATAATTAGAACATTGATTAGGTTTCCAAGAAGCCATATTACTAAGCTGTGAGGGACGCAAAAGAAAAATGGAACATTACACACACACACACGCACGCTTACGCACGCGGGAATTTTAAACATTTAAATCACATTATTAAATACATCTGCAATTGGGCTATTATGTTTATCTGATACTTCTGCAAGAGTAACAAATTATTTACTTTTAGAATAGACATTCTAAAAATTCGTAGAATATTTGTTTTAAGTGTCTGTGATATACAGACTGTGATTGGTTGGTTATTTGTTCCCGAGTGACGTTTTCAAGTTACTTAGTAGAAGGGGAGGAGAATAAATATCTATTTGCAAATATTGGTCTACAGATATGTATAGCCGTCCTTAATAGAGAACAACTGACCAGAATAAAGGCAGCATGTTTGTAAATTATCGTCAGTCAGTTTAGTTTTAAAGTTGGGAATCTTTTACTTTACAAAGTCAGAACCGAATATTGATTGCATTTTATACAACTATCATTTATTTATTTATTTTTACTACAGACTGTGTGATATTTAATGAAGGTTTTGTTTAGACGAGTTTTCCAAAAAAATAAAAATAAAGAAAGAAAGAAACAGAAAAACATAAATTAAGGAGATAGAATAAAAATATCCACATTTGGCCTATTTTTGCTTTATTCTTTACGGTTTAAATACCATAATTTCCCGTTATCTTATACATATAACGAGAAAGGCGTATTCTTTTCAGCTATTCCTATATAATTGTAAATATTATGGGTGATCATAGGGCTACATAATCCAGACACCCTGGAGACCAAACCTGGAACTTTTACCCATTGAGCTTAATGCATTAATTAGGATATCCAAAAGCTTATTTTGAAGAAATACTGTTCTAGTAAAATATAAGGAATTTATCTATGTTTATTACTTTTAAAGTTGTTCTGTTTGCCAAAACCAAATAATTTTACGTTTATAAGCCTAACGTTTGTGAGAAGCAGGTTGGGATTACTGTTTGCGTGATCTTCTAAGTGCACATATTCAAGTTTTGTTTTTTGCAGAGGGGAAGACCCGAGTTTTCAGATCCTAGACAGGATTTAGACGTATGTTTTCTTGACCAAAAAACACGACACTGTAGTTCTTAAATAAGTGCATTATGGAAGTTCTTTATCTCTTGTTAAGATAAATAATAAATAGCATATGTTGTTGTTTTTTTCTTAGAGAATTAATCATCTTTAACATTATGCTGTGCGACAAGTTAAACTCCATCTTTCTAGACAATATTTCTTCATTTTACTTCTTTCATTATCAGATGCCTTAAGTATCCATCTAGACATATCTAAGTCGCAGATAATTGCAAATGAGTAGCTTTTAAAATCACTGATTTCATCTAACATCAGCATTTATATGTGCAAACAAAAGAAAGAAAAGGTCTACATCTTCTTGCAGTGTGTTAAAAGTCAAAAAGAATAGAACTTTTTCTAAAGACATCTTAGCGCATTAAGTATAGTGACACCATATAAATGATTCTCGTTACGTGGACTTGTATACATCCCTTGTGTCTTAAAGTTAATAATCATTTCTTACATGAGATCGCCAGGAAACGCACTAATATCTCCGTGTTCACAGACACGAAGAAAATCATCATAATAGCAATAATCACAGCGGCTCTCCTAAGAGTTGACTCAACTGCTCGCTGGTAACTTGCGGAAAGAAAGAAAGAAAAAAAAAACGCATTTTATTATAGCGTACATCAAAAAAATTATCGAATATGGCACATGGACGAGGAGATGCTGTCACTACTATTTTAATCCATCATCTCTACGTGTCCCTCCCAACACACACTGTTTCGTATACTTTTTTTTAACGTGTTACCAAGCTAGATGTCGCTCTCTGTTATTTTCTCCATTTGCTCATTAGTCGGATTTGAGACACGTAAATAAAAAGGCATCTTCTTTTGTGGCACCCTGGCGGGCAAACATGTTAGCGTGTCATTTTTAATTTAAATCTCCATCAGGTTTTCTCAGCTCCTCCTATGTTTGGTTTGAGTGCATTATGTTTCTTATAAATATGTTACTCGTTGCGCGCGAGACATCTCTCTCTCTCTCCTCAAAAGTATTTGGGTGGCAATTAAATATTTACTTCGGTATAAGGCACTTAAATTTTATTGACTCTGGGGGGGAGAGCTGGCAATTCCTTGACAGCGTTCATGGAAACTTGTTAAGAACAAATTACCAACGAGAAGCTTACACAAGAAAACAGGGAGCATCTCATGATTTTTTTCTCTCCTGTCTTCTCATTCCGTAATAATAATTAAAAGTGGAGTTGAATAGGTAAATGAGGAACAAAAACAGCCATTGTCTGAACATTATTTGCTTATCTTACGAAATTAAGAAAATGTCTTTATTCGCGTACTCAAGTATTCTCATTATCTCCTTTGTTCCTGTCTTTCTTTGAGATTTTCTTTTTCTCTCACTCTTTAGACTTTTCTTTAGCTTCCATTCTTCACGTGATCTCTCTTACCCATCCCATTATCACGGATATCGTTTGGCTTTCTTTTCTCTGACTTCTTCCTTTTTTTTACATTTTTATTTTCTCTTATTTGTTTTACTTTCTTTTCTTTATCCGAGGATTTTCTTTGTACATCTCTTTGTATAACCTCTCTCTGTGTGTGTTTTTTTGTAGTTCTGAACAGATTCATTTATCTTAAATCACATGTTCTTTCTTTCTTTTTTACGTTTCTTAGGTTCGTTGACTGTCTCTCATTCTATTATCTGTATATCTTATACCTGATGAATAGATACTATTTTAGTATCGCTGAAACATCAGCCTTTATAATAAAAAATTTATATTGCGATTATCGCTCTAACGTTATAAAAATAGCGGTTATCGCTTTGATGCAATAACGATGGTTTCCGTATATATTTATATTTATAATGCATCTGTAAGTTGTCTGTCAAAATGAATTATGTATTTGGTTTTTGATTGTTCTAAATCTAATACATAAATTTCAAGTCATATCCATCTATATAATTATAAACGTTTCACACGCATTATTTGCTTATAAATATGCGGATACATACTATTTATTTATTACATTCTGTCTTGCAGCGAAGAAGAAATAAGATTTTCCTAAAAAAATACCTATTTGAATGAACTAACACTGCTGTTTCAGATCTCAAACAGAAAGTCAAACTTCAGCTAATTTAGCAGAATGACTTGTAAACGAAAATGATTCTGAAATTTATACTAACGTGATAATGATTAATTGCAACTGCATTTTGTAAGGATTATCAACCAGGATCCATTGAGAAATTTCTTCTTTTTTTTAACCATTTATTAGCGAATATTTTAATTATTTATTCAGTGCTTTTGTTTTGGAGAGAACTCAAAAATAAATAAAATAAAATAATCCTATATAACTATGTTATCTTCATTTTGATTTTAGGTTTTGATCTCTAATTGAGGCCGTCATAAAACACACTTCTCGTGTTTGCAAAAACACCAACAGGTGTCTGAAACAAAATCCAAACTAAAAATAACGTGGAGCTGTACGGTGACTGGAGATCGGGACCTTTATTTTCTCTCGTAAAACTCTACCAATAACAGAGCATAACACACACAGCTATGTACATAGTACATGGGAATCTTATTGATTTGGTTTTCTCTATACCAATAGAGAAAATTTGCAGCTAAAAACATTCATTGTTTTTAGCTGCAAATTACACAAAAAATGACCCAAATTACGCAAACTGCAAAAAAACTGCAATTTTTAACAAATTCCGAAATGATTTTTTTATTCTTTGTCAATGCTTCGATTTGGAATAAACTATCCAAATTATTCCCCAATATTTTCAATTTTTATCCTTGAAAGAGATCACAGAACAGCGCTGAATATCAATAAAAATATAGGAAGATGAAATAATATAAGGAATTACTTGCTATATTTATTATGTAACTGGTAGACAGTGTTCATGACAACCTTATAACATATATAAAACACAAGCTTCAGCTCAGACAGAAACACTCCACATGTTGTAGCAGCAGGCACTTCCTTTTGCACCAGGTTTACCGCCCATCAACGATCTGTTCGATAGCAAACCAGAAGCCTCCAGATATTAATCACTGCCTCCGATCCTAATTTCAACCACCTGTCTCGGTATTCCCATTGGCCAGAAGATGAAATTTTTAACACTTCAAAACTGCCTTCCTTGACAAGAAATATACTATTAATAAAATTAATACCTTATAGTCCTTATAAGGACTGGCTTAAAGGGGAAAATGAAAAGCAAGGATGCTTTTCATCTTCCCCGTTATCTGTAGAGGACAGTGTAGGGATAAGGGTTATCGAGCTATTAAAGCTCTGATCATGGCAGGAGGGTAACAGCAATAGCCGAGCCTCGGTTAGAACTTCATTGGCTACAGCATTGCCATCCATTACCCTCCAAGGGTATTAATCACCGCATCTCACGGTGGATTAATCTTCTAGGGATCTTCTAGGGACCTACCCTCAATTCAATTCTAAAATTAATACCCAACTTAAGTCATTCATTTCTAATTTCAACATGTGAGAATAATTTTGGTATAATTATCTGATATTTAAGAAATGCTTTTAGAGAAATACGACAACACTTTAAATTTTAACATCTTGTTAGAATTAAAGTGTTGTTGTGTGTTGTATTTCCATATTTATATGCCAGTCGGGATTTTTTCAAATCCCTCAAAGATTCTTCTTAGTTTGAGCAAGAAAATGATTATTTAATGTAGGCCTTAAGAGACTTACTCGAAAGATAACTGTATAAAGATGCAGTAAAAGAAGGATTTCCCTTAAGAAATCGTAAATTTCAAGTTGCATTCCACAATCAGTACGAAAGGTGTTTTTGTAGAATCTATAAAAAAAAAGAACAATCGTTGTGTTGATGGTCGAAATCGATCCTTTTCTTCCCAACTAGAAAGTAGTCATCAACCTCTCTGGAAATTCCTTAAAAGCCATAAGAAAGAAGTTTAAGTGAAGTTGGAATTTCGCAATGTTAGTGAATAGCGAGTACAAGAAAGGATCCGAAAGGAAAAAAAAGAAAAGAAAATTCACAGTTTTTATATCGATTGCTAGTAATTTTTCAGGTTTTTAGAAGAAATATCAACATAAAGCTCTCAGACTTTAAGTAAAAAAAAAATAAAAATGTTTTCATGCGTTTAGTCCTTAAGAAAATATACTTATGTGTTATAATAAAGCGAAATATACGTAATATGCACGCACTCATACACAGTCACACTAATGAGCTAAACCACATCCAATAGCTTTTAAACATCGTTATGAATATGGACTTAATCTATCCAACTTTTGTTACTTGAGGCTGGGGGGGGCAGGAAAATATGTATAACATTTAAAGTTTATTTGTTTTAAAAATTGAAAATAATACTAAACAGGAATCGTGTTTTTTTTTTTGTTTTTTTTTCTCTTTTCTGTAGCCTATCGAAAATGAACAACGAAATCGCCCAAAGGATCAATCAAATATGAATGAATGGCATTCATGAAATGATAGTGTGTTTATTATTGGATCTTCCAATTTGGAACAATTAAATCCTTCTGATTTACGTTCGTGTAGACCTGCACTTCACCGAAACAATCCTATGATATAGGTTGGTTAATAATTATTCCGGGAGTATGTTATATTTGTATGTTCACGTGGACTATTTGATTGAAGACACCTCATAAAAGTTCCTCAAGTTATGGACGGGACACGAACCCGTGTCTTTTCATCCAAAGGAATGGTCTAAGCCAACTGAGTTACGATGGCTCACAATTAAACACTTAATAGATATTCTTTTCAATCATCATTCATAATATTGCTTTTCCGCAGTATTTTGACATTAAATATGCTAGTAGCTAAGTCGACATAGTATTACATCGCCAAATCGAAATGGCCATCGATTCTTACTTGATAAGAAGTAGAGTATCTGCCCTATATAAAACTTGATTCACGAATATGGTCATTTGGAGTCAACTGTTCATTCCAGCTTGAAGTAAAACTGCTGTCCTAGAAGATTCTTCAAACAGTCTAAGGCATGTTCCATAGACTGACATTATTTTGTATCTGTAATGTACTTCTTTGAATTTTGTGTATGTGTTTAATGACCCATGTTCAATTGTCTCTGCCTGTGTCAAACGTTCTGTTCTTTACGAAATCTGCGGTTATAAAGACAAAGAATAACAGAATATATCTGCGATGGTTTAAATCTACATCATCCCTACATGAATTTCCCCTGTCTCTCTTCTTCCCCTGAATTCTCCTGTGAGTCACAAAGAAGCCACCCCCTCCCAACTGCAACTATCAACGACACTCTATCTTGCAGAATACAGTATGCTTAATTATGATAACTATGATAATTAATTATTATGATATATTATAATAATTATGATAATTTGAAAGTTCTTTCAACTATTACGTCATTGGGTTTCAGCGAGTCATTCAAGTAAACTGAAGTGATTTGTGTATCTTTCGGATAATTTCTCTCCTAAATCACCATTTCCACTCTAGTACATTCCCACGTGCTAACCATGTGACACTATATTAATGCCTCTTCTATGATGCTCCTTTCTTAAAGATCAGCCATGCTTTTCCCTTACATCGATTTCTAATTCAATCTTTTATTCACTATGCTTCTGAAAGTGCGTCGCTCTCTATCTAAAGCACAGTTGCTGTAGTTGCCATCCCTAACAGCATCAAAAATCTGCTTTAAACCCAATAATTTCGGACTGTTTTTAGCGTGGTCATGATCTGGAACAGAACTGACAGCAGTATCTCTTATCGACCAATAAAAAGAATGACTCTATCGGAAGGCCAGTCATGTGACATAGACGTCACAATGTACATATGGAATTTTAGATAAGCACACACAAAAAAAAATGATGGCTGTTTTCTGGTTTTCTTTTGTAATTTTTATCTTACATTATTGTTATCGTATCTTAATTATTTAAATTTAATGTTTCTTCCAATTTTTAAATTCAAATTTTTAAATTCCATTTTCAAATTTCAATGCGTAAGTCCAACATTTTCACACTGATCTTAAATTTGAAACAAAAAAATAATATTTTTAATATATATTATGTATATTCGTAAATAATTATGGAAAATAATAATTAACTTAATATTCGATATAAAGAATAATATATAAAATAATGAATTATATTTATTAAATAAGAAATAAATTAATAACGATAATGACATTTTCGGAAATAGTTTATATTTGTAACTGTCAAAGTTCGAAATCCCTCTACGGCGCTGGCAGATCGATCTGGAATTCCAAGCGCTCATCCACAAAATCTGTCCATTGACATGCTGCTGATGTGCTCCTCCCGGACGATTTTAGTGATGCAGTTATTAGAGAAATAGCTAAGGAGGAGTTTATCGTTGATAGGTGCTAAAAACGAAAAAAAAGCCACTCGTGCCATGAATACATAGAGTAGCTAGAATGGGGGGGGGGAAGGTACTTCTGCCATGATTTATTCGTCGTAGAGATATTGTATAGTTAGGATTTCGTCAATTATGCATTAATTGGTTAAAATACGTGCTAAAGTCTACAAATCTGGGAAATGATAAGAATAAAAGACACTGGAAGAGCCTGAAAAAATTACACGAATTATCATTGCGATGATGAACAACAGAATACCCAAGGGTATCTCAAACAGGGATACGTTTTCCCCTAATCCCATAATAAGTGCTGCTTGCAAAACCACGAATCTCAGGACTCGTAGCATCGGTTGAAAATTATATGTTGTTCATTAAGCAAGGACATTAACTGCGATTGTATAGTAGCAGCAATTTCGCTGATACCACGGCGAGAGAAACAGCTGATTACACATCCCCTTTGTGTCGCTTCGAAGGCGTCTCCATCAGTGAAGTCTAACGTGTGTTGTTCCTCCACTTCACAGTCCCTTTTGTCTACCTTTCCAGATAACAGAAGGCGGATTTAAATGGGCGTTCAATTTTTAGAATGAAGTAGAAGAGAGAAGAAAAAAAAACAGCATCACTGTTAACACGCTCAACTTGGAGACACTTTTGGAAAGATAAAGTTTGCGATTGTTGTTGAAAAATTATGAAAAGAGAAAGAATGTTAACTGGATTCTTTTGTTGTGCGGTAACAAACTCATCACCGAAATACAGACTTCCTCAAGTGAAAACCCTGTTTTTATTGTAGATGCCAGAGATCAATACTCACCTCATCCTTCTCTTGTCTTTCTGTTTATCTTTCTGCCATACGCATGACAAAATGAACGTCTGTAGTTGCATCAGCCTAATAGCCGAGAGAGAGAGAGAGAGAGAGAGAGAGAGAGAGAGGCTGAATTTATCTACACGCCTATATAAAAGTATTGGTATATGTGAGTCATGTTTTTTGTTGATCGCACTACGTTATTTCTGTGTTATTTCGCTTTCTTTTTCTGTCTCTCCTTGTATTCCTGCCTTTCCCTGGACTTTATTTACTATATTTAACTTTCTATTATCCATCTAACTTTCATTCCTATAATTCTTTCTTTTTTTTACTTTATGTTTTTAATTTTATAATCTCTCTTTTTCATTTTTCGTTATTTTTTTTTTTCAAATATTAAACTAACTTCATTGCTATTTTAATGGATTCTCAATCATTATATTTGTAGAAAAATTAATAAACCGTCTACAGGATTCTAACGTGTCAATATATAAATATGAAAGGCAGGAATGCCCTCCATTTACAGAACACATTCTTCCATTCTCATTTCTTTATTTACTCCTGCGTTTATTCTTTACTTTTTTTCAACCCTTACTGTTTCCTTTAGTTATTGGATAGATCAACGCACGCGCTACTTTGAAAACAATTTTATTTAATTTGTTTTAAACTATTTCACGTCGATATTCATAACTGCTGATATAATCGTGTTCACTTAGAATATCTTAATTACCTACGACTAATTGCTGACATCAATAAAGATATTTACTGAGTTTCCATATGTGGCTCTTTACGACCCACTTTGGACCTCATCCTTACATTAGGCAAATAAAACCTTTTCTACGACCAAATTTGAAATATCAGCAAAAATCCGATGTAAGCAAATAGCGAGGAACGCGAACATTCTCGTGTGTCGAATGTGCTCCATCTCTAACGAGATTTTAAAGTGCGTGCAAGATTACCTGACCTCTTACACTTAGTTCAAACTTATTCCGTACTTCTCATCTGAACCATGTTTCATCTTCGCTAGCTCGCGCGCGCACACGCACACACACACACGGGCATCCATTCCGTCAACGTCGAAAACAGTGAAAACCTAATTACAGAGATAAAGTTTGAACATGGCTAGATTGACATTAAGGTGTACTACCGTTGCTGCTAGCATTCAGGTAGGAGACTTGATGAATGTTTAAGTAATGAAAAGGGCTCTTAGCTACCGCCAGGGTTTGAATTAATTTAGACGTTAGGAGATTCAGGTGGAAGTCGTTAGTGGAATATAGCTAAACATAGAAATAAGCTACTCGAAGACTCCTCGCAATGTGTGTGTGTGTGTGTGTGTGTGTGTGTGTGTGTGTGTGTGTGTGTGTGTGTGTGTGTGTGTGTGTGTGTGTGTGTGTGTGTGTGTGTGTGTGTGTGTGTGTGTGTGCTTGCTAAAGTTTCCTTCTGAAGTTACAAAAGAGATTCATTTTCTTCTTCAATTTACTTCGTTAGTTTGTACAACGATGCCAGACAGACGTAACATTTGTTTTATTGGAGAAATAATTATCCCCAAGACAAAACTAATTAAGGGCATTTGATAGCAATTAAATTTTTCTCAGTAGATCAATGCCAGAATATTCCAAATGCTCTCTTAAGTTCATTGCGTGAGCGAAGTTAGATCTAGTTTAGTGCATTTGTGCACTTACATTGTTTTGTTTTGACAATTAGAAGATTCTAAGTCCAATGATTTACTGTCTGTCACTCTATCTCTCCCAGTTATTCTATCTCCTATTGTTATTTACATCTCTCACCGTTTATGTACAGTGGAATGTTTTAAGTACTGTTTATTCTGAATTCAAATACTCTCTATTCAAATGCCAAGAACCGCTACATAAACTCCATAACTTCATACATATTTACATTTATATCATATTTATTTTTAAAAATATTTTAATATATTTTTAGAAATAAAGCTGGAAAATATAGGTTATTTAAGATATATAAATAATTATTTTTGATTGTTTTAAATAAAATATAATACACCTTTAAATAATTTACTTTTTCTTTTTTTTATGAATATGAATAGCATCAATTAGCGTTTTCCCGTGTGGTTACCAGGATAAGAATAGCACCAATGCAGCTCATGCATGTCGTACTAGGCGACTAAAATGGGTACCCAGGGAGGGTAATGGATGGCAATGCTGTAGCTAATGAAGTTCTAACTGAGGCTCAGCTATTGCTGTTAACCTCTTGCCATGATCAGAGCTTTATAGCTCAATAACACCTTATCCCTACATTGTTCTCTACAGACAACGGGGAATATGAAAAGCATTCTTGCTTTGTCCCTTTAAGCCAGTCCTTATAAGGACTATAAGGATAAGCTTTTTAGTGTAAGGGTTATACGATTTCTCTCGAAATTCATGTACTGTATAACAAACAACCATTTTAGCTGTTTCTTCTTCTTCTTCTTCTTCACGTAGCTTCCTCAGTGAGAGGGTGCAGCACAATGTCCTTCCAGTTTTCTCTGTTGTTTCTGCATAGTCATGTGATCCTGTCCATGATCTTATATCTTCAAGCCATGTCCTTCGTTTTTTGCCTCTTGATCCTTTTCGCATAAATGTTTCCTTCTAAAACTGTTAGTATCCTCTGTCCTGCTGAACCTCTCATTACATGTACCGCCAATCTCATCTCTCTCTCTGGATCATTTCCTATAATAAAGATCTCTGTGTTCTCATTCTCTGTAGGGCATCTGTATTTGTCACATGTTCTGTCCATGGGATTTTCAGAGCTCTCCTATAACACCACATTTCAAAGGCCATTATCTGCTGCCTTACCTCTTCTTAAATATCCAGGTCTCATCTCACTTCCATATGTGAAATTTGGCCACACTAATGTTCTTATCATTCTTTTCTTTGTCTCGATACTCACAGAACTTCTGAACAGATCTTTATTTTTCCAGAATGCATCTTTGGCTATGGCTTTTCTTATTTTTATTTCTTTATCTTGCTTTCGATCTGCAGTAAAGTAGGTGCCTAAATATTTGTGTTATGTCGTGTGTTCAATTTTCATGTTGTTTATTAATATTTCTGGCTCGGATCTGCTTTCTTTTGAGATTTTCATAAATTTAGCTGTTTAAATTACACAATTTATGATTCTTGCCACCAAAATCTGTGCTCTGGTGAGGATTCGATATTCCTTGCTAGTGGATGCCTATGATTGAATTTCTCCTTTTTAACCTTTTTCCACTTAAGGTTTCCTTGCTTCATTATGTGTCATTCATCTGCTTTCTCTACAGCTTCCATAATGTTGAAAATAATTCCCACATCTTTGGCTTCTTATGTTCAAAGCTTGAGATTTTCCTGCAATTCAACTATACTAATATTAAAGTCATATTCCTCGATCCACCACTCTAACGGGCTCCTTATTTCCAATTTTACAGACTTATGCTTAAAGAGGAGAAGTATTTGATTTAAGCAGATCATTCGTCTTCCGACCAGAATCTCTGCCAATCCTTTTCACTCACTCAATACTCTAGATCTTTGCTTAATGAATTCTCTTTTCAGGCACACTGTTGACGTGACCGCTCCTCTTGGTAATTCATATCAAAATCTCATCCAGATTTCATCCTTAGTGGAACACTAGAAATGCATTCACTCGATTTCCGTTCGCAATCTAAACTAAGCCGACTATATTTGCAAAGCCACCATCATCAACAGGGGTAAGCCTGATTCTGAAAGGGCTAAATGTAGAAAACTCGCACCTGTACCAATAGCAGTTTCCCTTAAGGTCGCTCACAAAAGCATTAAGGCGCAACTTTTATCCATCTGCGCTTCCAACACTTTCTCACCGAAATGGTAGTATGGAACATCTTCTAACTATATTAAGATGCCCTCCTGTAACCAATCCTTGATGGATTACCAAGGCAAACTGCTTACTTTACTTCGAACATTGCATCGAATTCCTCTTGTGGCCTTTTGATAGAAAGATATTCCAAAAACTTGAATAATCTGGATATAAAAATACTTCTTATCCTGAACTAACACCTGGACTCACTATATTATATTATATTTGCTATCAGTGAGGTGAACTAATTAACCACCAATATCGATTTCTCCAATCAAGATCCACAGGAGATCTCTTCACCCACACATTACCCGCCTCTGGACACGTGACAGAGAGCACCTTCAATCATTACCCATAGGGGAATTTCTTATTAATGCAGGTGTTTCTGAGGCGTTGTTATTTCGCCTATCTTCGTCCTCATATACATAACTGATCCTCTTTCATTAACCTCAAAGCTCATTCACAGTTTCGCTGATGATAGCACACTCTTCATTCATCTTATTACTATAACAAACTACGGACTACTCAAACATTTCAAGTTTCAAGATCATCTATAATAAGTGACCTAAATACTGATCTCCACACCATTCGCCACCAGGAAGATAACAACTTAATGCTTACATAAGAGTGTTTTATTGTTTTTTTTTAATTGATTCCCATTACCTTTGATAACGGTCAACTTAACAGTCAAGATCAGATCTCCCTTGCCGGAATGACCCTTACTCCTAGTTTTTCCTGGCATAATCACATCACTTCTACAGTATCCTCAGCTTCTAAAAAACTTGACATCCTTTTTCACTTATCATTTCAATTTTATCTGTTCAATTACTTACTCCATACAAACCCCAAATCTTCCCAACTTTGGAATACTACACTTACATTCTCTAAAATTATTTACGCTATTTAGAAGAGGGGTGTAATGGATGGACGACCTCCTTGCTATCACAGACGGTAAGTTTTCACATTCTATATCTTCTACAGATATTTTCAAGGGCACTGTTCAGCAGAACAAACACCCATTACGCTTTTATTTTTGTTTAAGAAAAAGTCACACGAGCAGAAGCTAACGAATATCCTTTTACAGAACTTCTGACTCACTGAACTACCTAAATTGCACTAATAATTTTTATGACTCCTAACCCCACTCATCCACCCACACAACCAGGAACGGTTATAAACTATAGCCCATGAGTGGGTTGGATAATCTAATGATTTTTTATATATATTTTTAATTTTTATCTTTATGTCATGAATGCTTTATATGGTTAAAATTTAGAAAGATGTCAATGTCCCAAAGTGATAGCATTTCTAGAGTTGTTTGCTTTAAGTTCCATGTAGGCATGCCTGAGCTTTGTTGTAATACTGTAACACATAATTTAGTTATATCAATGCATATTTTGAATAAAAATTTGTTTTATTTAAATTAACATTAAAAACGTGAGATCAACTGATCTTTCTACTTGGACAGAGACAAGCAAAGTATTTTTCTTGAAAGCTGTTTACAGATTGTTGTAAATCGCACTTAGTTAGATGAAGCGTAATCAAAAAAAGTAAAAGAAAAGACCAGAATAAGAAAATCAATTTTGATTTTTTTATTCCGGTCTGCCAAGTGACACTAATAGAACATTTAGTATAAAGTTCCTACGTTAGGTGTAGTAAAAGTAGAAACAATAATGCATTACTAGGTGAACTAACTGAACTAACAATTCTATCCATCAGATTTTCTGCGCCACCTACCGGAAGATATGTTCACGAAACGCTTAGAGAAGTAGTTCAATACAGACTGGTTTCTCCATTATAATGCTCCTGCTCATTCTGCTTTCTCTGCGCAAGAGCTTCTGCTCCCAAACGATAAAAAATTGGAAAACATCATCACGATTTAAAAAATATCGTAGCTATCTGTGAACTAGTAGTACAAGAAAGACCTGTAATAACTTCCCCTAACATATTTAAAATAATGATTCTGCTGAAAGATGCCCCAGATCTGTTATTTGCATCCAAATACCTCAAAGATATTTGAAGATCTTAAATAGCACACTTTACTTTCAAATATTAAAGTATAAATCCCCTTAAACCAAATGCATTTATGAACTTCTTTTGATAGAACAGCTGGACCATCTTCTTTTACTTTGAGTGATGCACATTACTCTCTTCGAGGCCAACAATTTACTGCATTTCCTTGCATAATTCCATCCATTCAATAACAAGTGCTTTTGCAAAATCACAGTAGTTTAAAACGACACCCAGCAGGTTATGTCCTGAAATTGTGTAACAATACCTTCGAACTACAACAGGAGGAAACTTCAAATATCATTCGCGCGCGTAAAACATGATCTGCGGAGAATAGAATTCAATAATATTTGGGAAATTTCAGAGCCATTTCTGAAAAACATAGTAGCCATTTTATTGCTTTAATAAACTATCTCTCTACTGGGTACAGCACTCATTTTGATGGTCCACTTTCAACAGATATCATGGTTTTTCTTGCCCATAGAAATGCATAGAAGCACTTCTACCATTCACTTGTGTATTACGGTAATTTTATCAGCAGTGTAACAACTGGAAGGTACATCTGGGCATCAGTGGTACTAAAGTAGGAATCGGAACAAAACATATATCCTCAGGGATAGGTTATGTGATGCTGTTCTCACTATTTTTACGGCCTGCCTTGTGTCCTGTGCGGTTCCGAACGACCATAAAGTAAGATAGTGGCAGAAAAAAAAAAAGTTGACACTCGCATTCCCTTCTAGCAAGTGGACGTTGTTCGGGGGGGGGATCAGCAAGATGACGGGAAGATAAGCCACTAGATGGCCACTGCTCAGCGGATACCTGAAGGAGCTTTACCTTTTGCGCTTTTGCGGTTGACCTATTGTGCCATGCGGTGTCGTTATTGGCCGAAGAGAGTAGTCGGAGAAG
Source organism: Typopeltis vanoorti (assembly GCF_054136105.1). Classification (NCBI taxonomy): domain Eukaryota; kingdom Metazoa; phylum Arthropoda; class Arachnida; order Uropygi; family Thelyphonidae; genus Typopeltis; species Typopeltis vanoorti. Next base: position 20,149,264 of record NC_143571.1, read on the forward strand.
GGACTAAATGAAGAAAAATGGAACTGGACGAACACAATATAGCAAACAGAACTTGCTGACGTTTCTCGTAATGCAATGGAGGCAGTTCTAAGAGTGTATTCGGAAAATTAAATGATTGTCAGTAGTTTGAAACTAGAGGGATATTTTTTACGTTTGAAATATATTGTAAATAAATGTGTTTCTTTAAACGTCTTTTTATTGACGATATTTTGTTGAACGATAAATAAATGTTCGTAGATAAGACAATACAATATCTTTAAAGCGACTCTTTTAAAACACTGAAAGAGGGCGCTGTATGTCTGGATTTCTATAAGCCTCTGTACCAACGACTACGTTCTTTCAGATTTTTACTGGAAGGATTTATAGACTTTGGAAAAAAAAAAATGACTAGCCGAAGATTATTCCGTGAAGTCGGTTAAATTATCTGGTTACCATGGTAACCGAATCGGTAATGATAATCCAGATAATTTCCATAGAAAATAGCTTTTATCTCCGTAACGATCTTAAGATGATGCGAGTACATTAACTTTTAAGTGTGTGCATAATATTGTGCGATACTCTCTAAGAAAAAAGAAATGCTATATATTCACAAAAAGTGTTTTCGTTTCGAATTCGGATTTATTAATCATTTCTGTTATTTTTTAACTCTTAAATAGGGAATGTTTTACCAAAAGGCGTAGTCTGGAAGTTTGCAGCTTACGACGGAAAAATTACCTTAACTTGTTTATTAAATTGCATTTCCATGAAACTGTATCAAAATGTAATGAATATATTCATCAAATTAGTGTAATTTGTCTTTGAGAACGTGGTGCACCTAACGCATATGAAAGAAGATATATATTTGACTATTTTGATGCGACTATTAATTAAATTAAAACCCACTCGACAGGAGCTATAATGAAGAAGCGACGAGTATTAGATACAATAGAAGCAATGAAACAGTTTTTAAAATTTGGGGCGGAGAGAATTTGGTGAAAAACTAGGATGAAGTGCCGTATCTTTTCACTTATTAGTATTTCATTGTTAAAATTATTTTTTTTCACCAATATTCTCTCTAATCTTTGCTGGCCTATGTGCGCATGAAAAATATTTTGTGCGTAATTTTCCGAAAAGCGAAAGGACACAAATTCATAATTTGACAACAAGTTCTTTTCCACTTGAACTTCGATAGTGACATTTTCAGGGTTAAACGCTCCAAAAGTATTATGCAATATTTCTCATATTAATGTTGCCCTTTTTATTTCCGTCTGGCTCTAACCTGTAAAACTGCAAACACTAAATTAATTCGCTGAAATCCGCATAGCTACAAAAATCCATCGGCTTTTGTACGAGTTTCAGTGAGTGTACTGGGTAGACAGTAGACACTCTAAAAAAAACATCCTTCTGTTGCTCACACCGGCGTCATTTGCCGACATGGCGTAGTCTAAAAGTCACTAATTAGATCGTTAAGTTGGAATGGGTAAGAATAATATTGGACCGGAGACATTGGAGAAATGATTAAATTAGGGACAAGTATGATTTATTACATAATTCGTTTTTATAGGACGTTCAAAAATTGCTGACTGTAAATGAGAAATTCTGTGTAAAAGCAAAATTATGCGTGTGCAGTTACCAGATATGTTTGCGCACACACGCACACAACTTGGAAGTAAGTTGTTATCCACTATAGGGAAATAAATAAAAGTGTAATAGAATAAAATCGTAGGATATGAAAAAAATTGTTTTAGATCCTCCAGTGAGTCAAAGGCAAATTTACATTGCTGAGTAGCTAATTCTGATTATAGTATTTTTATATAAATTTTCCTTTATACGATCATAAATATGCAGTCGATATTAATCCTGTAACGTTAATTAATATAACTTAAACATTTCTGAGCAACGAAAAAACAAAAAAAAAATCCAGTTTGTCCCTTCATGAAAGGATAAAAAACTCCTCACAACTCCACGAGAGTATGTTAAATGTATGGCTTCACCAATAAAGAACTTAAGCAATTTTTTTTTTGCATTTTTTCGAACACAAGTGTTGCTACCGCAACCATTTTAGAATGTTAAAATGTGTTGAATTCGTTTTCACAACGATGCTCGTGTCAAAATGGAGCTGATACTGAGAAAATTTAGAGAGAAGAGATGCTTTAAGTACCCACTAACAGTGCACGGTGTCATAAACATCCCACTAGCTTTGTAACAGGAGGTGTAATATTCGATTATATATCCTTCATTACACTGAAATATTTGACGCTGCTGCCATTAACGACAGAGAAACAGAAGAATAATGTTCGGTTAAGAAGTAAGACGCGTACCACATATCCCCGAGTCACTGGGGTATTTGTGGATTATTTGAACGAATAAAGTACTTGCTTCTTACTTTATTACCTGTTCCTTGATCAGCTGAGTGCGAAAATTTAAAAGACTTAAAACTACAGGCGTAGTTTTAAGGACCTTTTGTGATGATCATGTTTGACGCTAGCCTCCCATGAACGCCGTAAACATAGGCCTATAAATTAATGTGGAAAATATACATGTTGGATTCCGTTTGTATTGACTCCATTAGATGAGACGGAAAAGCCATTCTGGATATTTTATTTTTCTTCGTCAACAAATATTAACTTTCGCTACAATACTCTCTCTCTCTCTCTCTCTCCTAGCCTGAATTTACATTTAAAAGTAAACATTACCGATGACAATGATTATGATTAAATTATCAGCGAAATATGACTGCTTTATTGAAGTGATTTTTGAAATAAAGCGATTTTATGACGATGTACTTAATGCCTCTAAACATAGTACTAATTGATGATGCCCTACTTGGCAGGTGATATTTGGCATAGTTTAGCATTTGGTTCATCACATTTTTTTTGTAGGTTAGCCTTTTTTGTATTATTCGGTGCTTATGCAGTGTACCAATAAATGATTTTTAGTGTAACACTATTTGATGACAACATAGTTTAGTGCATCATACTCCGCATGCACATATTAAATACGGATTTGCATTTTGTGTGGCACTGTTTCTTTGTTGGCATCGCAAAGGAAAGAACCCGTATAAGGAATGACATGACAAGATAGAGAGAGGGGAGTAGAAATATAGACAAACTCGTAAGTAAATAACAAGAATTTATACAGCTCAGACTGATTTCACGATACATTTTGAAGAAAAATATTTCCAATTTGCGTAGAGGTAATATGGAGATGAAGGGTTAGTATAGGGGGATTTTTCATTTGTGCATTTAGAGATAGATTTGTTTCTATGAAGAAATCCAAGGGTTCCGGAGGAAAACCACTCATTTATCCGAAATTATTCTCATATTTTGCTAAACAAGATTAGAAAAAAAATCGCTAACAAAATCACGAAGAAAACAGAAAAAGAAAGCGAAGTTTGAGAGAGAGAAAGAGAGAGAGACTTTCTTATAATCATAATTAGTTGCTTATTATTCGATAATGATTGCATTTAGAGAATCAGCTGATTTTTTTCCATTAGAGAAAGTGCTTTATTCCTCAACAATTATTTTATGCATTAGTGGTGCAACAGATCACTAATGTTGCATCGTGAAACTCGACCAACGTAATAATTTCTGTGAAAAAGCTGAAATGAAATCTTTGTAAGGCTGTGTGGAGTGATTTTCTTGAGACGTTTACCGAACATTACGGCCATTATACCCTGTCTCGAATCGTCTTTAATAATGAAGTCCCTGGAAGATGTAGCAGGAGGTCGGATGTTTTGATCGCGGAGGAGGAAATGACACGAACACTATTTATGGGGGGACCATCCTTCATTATGATGAGTATGATGAGATATTCCATGTTTTCCCGCTTAATGACCATAACAGGGATCCATTTGGATGGCGTGTCTGATATTAGCGGAATCTTTCAGTGTGTGTGTGGTTCATTTGAAATAATAAAGATGCAACATACCCTCGACAGTCGGGGGGGTTGGGACAGAAACGCTGTTGCATTATGCTGGGCTTGCGTTTACTAATGACATAAGCAATACTTCTTTGAGATAGTAACTTGATGCATTAAGGGATTCTTTATTACAGGTTCAGTCTGCGTTCTCTTTGAGGACGAATTATGAGGGAAGTAAGATTAAGGCTTAGGGCAGAGAGAAATATGAGGAGACAATTTCAGCAAACACCATTATCTGATTGGCTTGCTAATGTAGGTTACAATTCCTTTGTGTGTACAAGGAACACTAGTGGGAAAACCTTTTTGTTGGAGCGAGGTTGTATGATCAATAAATTGCAGGATACTTCATAATAATGTCCATTTATCCCTGCTGCAATATTAAACTGGAATGACAAGGTGGGATGACTAATATCGCGTAGACACATGTATTAACAGCCATCAGCGCACACTTGAAAAAAAGTAGTGAAATTATCGGACCAACTCAAAGTAAAAAAAAAAAAAAAAGTCAAAATTATGGAAAGATAGAAACAAGGTCATCTTGATATTTAAGTTTGGACAATGTACTAACGTTTTATAAGGAAACGTACGAAACGTTACTGCATGGTCCGATCTTAAAACGATTTGATGCTTACGTTTATGTCTCTGATGGGCGTTAGTACTTTTTTCCATCTGCTAACTTTTCCTAATTCCTTCATTTATTGAATTTTATTTATTTATTTTTATTTTATTATTATTTTAAATTAGGAAATAATTGATCTTGGGTTACATTACTCAAGTTAGTTTGACGAATTTCAGAATCTTTCTGTTAATTGTACATTATTTTGTTGTTCAACTTATTTAGTTGTCTTGAGGATGCCTTATAAATATGTTGACGAAACTTCTACCATTAAAATTAATTTATTTGAGGAAGGTAATCAATTTTTATGTGGCTGCTTCATATGTTATGTGGAACTTCATAATTGCACAGCAATTATGAAGTTCCCATGAATATTTTCTTGATCGGGGACACCTTTTGTTTCTATTCAAACCATGTTTTTTTCTGCACTCATTTCAGCGAATCCAATTTCATACACCTCAGAAAGATGTCATCTTCCTGATGACGTCAGTAAGTCGAAATAAAGGTATAAATGTCAAGTTTGCATCTTCTCTTTATTTTACCTTCAGCATTCTCTTCGTATTTAAAGAGATTTCCCATGCTCACTGAGCCATGTAAAGTACGGTAATGTCGAATTACTTAAAGAATCAAGTAAATATGAGGAGACAATTTCAGCAAACACCATCATCTGATTGGCTTGCTAATGTAGGGTAGAATTTCCTTGTGTGTACAACGAATCCATGTAAAGGATTTCGAAAAATTAACCCATTCGTTAGTATGGGTATATATAATCTTCTCCCAAGGATCCGATCAGAATTCCTCTCTAAGATTATTATATATATAAAAGTTAGATGATAATGAATAATGTAGTATCTTGAAGCAAAATGAATTTTTGCATCGGAGTTGTCGCCAGTCACTTGACTTTAGTATTTCAAGTATGCCTATTGTGGCCAAATGTGTGAAGACTGATGTTCTCTTATGTTTTATAACAATTTTATTACAATTGGTTGAATATGTTCCTGTAGGTATGAGAATAGTTTTTTGTACTTTAAAAATATAAATTATAAAAAATGAGACTCAAATAAATACTGCTATAACTGAATTTGCATCTTGATCCACTCGAATAACATGCTAGAAAATAAAACCTAAAATGATTCGCAGGAATGTGCAAAATAAAACTAATTCCTTTAAGCCTTAGTGTATTTGATATACAGAGAGAGAGAGAGAGAGAGAGAGAGAGAGAGAGAGAGAGAGAGAGAGAGAGAGAGAGAGAGAGAGAGATTCTCTAGAGTTCCGCGTAGTTTTCTTAGCTCCAAGGGATATTGATGAATGCTAGTTTACATCAAATGATAAATTGACTGGATTGCTCCATCCTGTAGAGTGCAACAACTTTCAAGTGAGTTCAATTTGCATCGCAAACTAGAAACTGGCCACTTGAAGATAAATACGCACAGAATGCATTTCACAAAGGAATTCGGTATATAATTCTCCTCATGTACATGCTCAGGAGACGGAGGAGAGTGTGTTCTGGCCAACAGTCAATGGCTATAGAGAAACGTGTTCAATTACAAGATCCGACTGATTCAAAGCAACTTCGATTCGTTTCATGTCTGATAAGTCCTACTTGTGTGTTCCAGTAAAGATCGACCATCCACAAGAATGCACAAAATGTTACGACTGAGGGGGGGGGTTTCAACAATTAGTTTGAATAACTGTAGAGAGAGAGAGAGAGTTAACTGGAGGATCTGATAGGTGTCTGAAACTTCAGCGAATTTCATTAGTATAAATTGGGAATAACAGATGATCAGTTAACCTTTAAACAGAGCCAGATAAGATCTTCGATTGGAGTCCTCCGTAGACGTTGTTTATAAATGATAGGACTTGGTACAGCTAAGCTCATTGAAGAGGAAATACAAAATGAACTTGCAAGTGAATTTAATGCTTTTGTTAGAATGCGAATATTTAGAATTAAACTAATCTCCGGAGCGCAAAGTTTCCATTATTAGAAGAACTGCTTCTTATAAAATGCTAAAAATTTCAAGAATTTCTTACCCCTCCCCCGCCTCAACTCTTATTATTTTCTTTGTCATTTTAATAGAAATTTCATGCCCAAACCGTAGGCTATTTTCATTTCTCTTTCTTCAATGTACGATTGTGTGTGTTAGCGACCGTAAATACTAACAAAGGCTGTTGTTTGAGAAGATTATGTTCTTAGTAAGCGATTATGTCCTCTCAAGAAGACAATAACAAGATTTTTCTGCACAGATTGCGTTGTTATTGTGAGATTCAGAAAACAAAATTGCGCTATCCACTGAGGAAAACTGATTTAGATGAACCATTATGAAGTTGTTGTTTTTCTTTCTTTTTTCGATCTTTTACAGTTGAAAGCAAGAACGATGTCATTAGATGTTCTGTCTTCCCCCCTCCTGTTAACAGTTGCTTTTTACCCTTAGGGAAATCCATTAAAATTAATATTTAAAATGATGTCTTTGTAGAATTAGAAAATATTACAATTTTTTTCTTTAATTTGGTTACACTCTTACAACAACTGCATGTTTCTAGCTATGCACGCGTGCTTATTTTCTTGTCTTTCTGTTTAGATAAGCTAGCGTTTTATTACTTTATGTAATATAATTGTTAACACGCAGTGTTTATTAATAGATAGCAATGTCCAATGCAGTGACGGCTCGTAGCTTGAAATCGTGGGGGTGCTGCAACTTTCGAAATATACATACACACACTGTGAATACATTGTATACGTGTTTGGATAAAATATCAAAATTATGGTAAAATTTTTTTAAAAAATTAAATATGAAAAAATATTGTTTATTTTCGATAAAATTATACAGTTTAGTATAATTCAAAATTATACTAAACTGTAAATCCATTCCTTTAATTGTAATTAAAGGAATGGATTTACAATTTTTGGACATTACAATTAAATCCTTTAATTGTAATGTCCAAATATTTAAAGAGACGGAGTAAACACGATAAGCACTACGAACACTCTACCACTGACGCAAACTGCACACAAACAACAATGGAACTGCGCGACGGACAGTGCCGCATTACGCTAATAGCTCAAACATATGACGTGCATATGCTTGCGCGCGTAGCAATATGACACTGTGGTAAACACAGTGCTGCTAGCGTCCTTTGCCCTCTTAAGTGCTACAAGATGGATTTTTATTATTTTTTATACAAAATAAGAGAATTGCATAGGATTGTTGATGATAAAATTAAATATTACAAGCAAATATAAATAAATTAATAAATATATTTATATATCGAGTAAAATTGGGGATGCTGCAGTTCCGCAGTGCCTATGCACGAGCCGCCCCTGGTCCAACAGTGATGACATTCTAAATACATCTTTGAGAGAGCGGAGGATTACACGCTGCGATTCCAATAGGACGAAATTTATTATTTTAGAGGGAATCTTTTAGAGGAGATTTTCATATTTCTAGGTTTTCATGTTTTATTCTTGAAGAGAATAAAACATTCACGGCACTCACGCACACAGAGATAACTTTATTTCGTTAGCAATAATACATTCATAAATTCCCAGTTTAAACAGTCATGATTATAACTTGCATTGAATCCTCAAGCCTGAACTAGAGTAATGACTCAATATTTAACTGGCGCTGGTGATTGCCATTGCCGGGATGCTGTTATTGACATTTTAAAAATATTAACTGCATCCCATCGTGTGTTATCTCAACGAGCGTGGTCTGTTTCTAAACGAAAAGGCGATTTTAATTACAAAGCTACCATTCAAAAATTCCACATGCTAGCATTTAAAAATAGCCTCGAACACAGGAGGTAAATGCATTCCGTAGTCAATGCTTAGGTGAGAAGGGAAAAATTGGGGGGGGGAGATTACTACAAGTTCGTACGATTGCCTAATTTATTCCAGTTATCTTTTGTGTACCTCTGTGCAGCTTCATTCCATCTCTTGTGTTCCATGACTACGATCATTTAAATTTTGTTAGGGGGGGGAGGAATCTGTCAGGAAATGCTGGGTTAAAGAATATTGCTAATGTGCCAGTCTCGTAAGGGCTTTCAAATCTTTCTTTTTAGCGTTATTTTTTTTTAAATGCCTTATTTGCAATTATTACCACAGAAAAATATATTTTCCACATCTATCAAATGTAGAAATGGGAGAAATATCAAGTAATGTTATTCAAGTTTGTAATTTTTCATTTGGATCACATTAAGATTCAAAAATTAATTTATTGCTTAGAGTAAACATGGCAATTCTCCAGTGGATTGATCTCTGCTTAAATGTGTATACCTTTCGTAATATTTCTTATTTCTGTAAGGAAGTACATTTCGATTTTTTTCAGATGTTACATCAATACTTTAAGCACTCAAGTCGTTCCAAACTAATCAATGAGTGTAAACACGTTGTTTGCTTTTTCGCTTTTTTTTTTTTTAATCTTTTTTTCCCCCTGCGATGAAATATTTTCAGATAAAGAAACAGATACATAACAAGTTTCTCTAGCCAACCGAAATTATGGCTTTCTTGTGATGTGCTTTAACTTCCCGAAAGTTTCGAACTTGATTTAAACTCGGTCGTTTCGTTAAGGTTTTTGTTGTTAACAGGAAGCTGAGGAAAGAATTAACCTTCTTGTAAGTGGGAGGTAGGGGGGGGAAAGAAGGAGGAGGAAGAGGTTGAAAAACTTTCTAAATCTGATCGGTCATCTTACTAGTTGATCCTCAACTCTAGAAGATTGAGACGCTGGAAATGAAATTCCCCCCATCGGGAATCAATAGCAGAATAGACGTTATACACTTTTCTCCCGCGCGCAATCACATAGTGATAGAGGGGGTCTTTCTGCGTCAGTTGGAGTTTGTTATATTTGGATCATCTTTGAGTTTGCCACCTGTAACGATCTACGGGCTTCCGGTTTTCCCTCAATGAAAGTCAGAAGGTATCCAATAATAAACACGTGCACTTACAAAGATTTCTATACGTACACATAAAGAGAAACACATCAGCAAAGTAACTATATTTCAGAACAAGAGCATTTATAATCGTACAAATTTCATTTGTCACTATAAAAAAACTGTTCCAGAGTTTTGTATTGTTGACGTAATTTTGTCTGAAGTTTGTTATAGAAGGAGGAAATCAGGTAATTTTTAAATTATTTGTTTCAATCGTCATGTGTACAAAGGTTAGTTTCTCAGAGAAGAAATGAATAAGTTAGTTGAATAACATAATCACAGATTATGATTATGATAGAATATTTCATGTGCTATGAAATATTTAAACATTAGTGCTTTAGTTAATTGGGAGTAATTTTTACCGTGTACGTAAGACGATATTACGATAATTGCACGTAATTTTGATTGTTTTTTCCTACGTTCTTTATAGAATAAAGCTAACTTTGTTCATTCTGTTAACGCCTCTGATATAATATTTTGTTTCTCTATCGGTGGAGGTCATTGTATTACGTACCTCTTGCATTGTTGACGTAATTTTGTCCCAAGTTTGTTATAGTCTGCTTTAGTTTAGGAACCATAAGACACAAATTAAGTTAAAAACCAAAGGACAAATGTGAAATCCTTATCATCTTTTTTGTGTGTATTAAACCCCAATTTAGTTGCAAGAAAATTATCAAAACAGCCAAAACTCATTTTGAAATGGCAAAAAAACAGAAAACTTTGTATCACGTTCAAATGGAAGTCGTGCTTTTTTGGTCTGTTGCCAAAGCATGGGTCATAACGTTTGTTATGACCCATGCATAACCTCTGCCGCCTGCGGTTTTATTGCATTGAAAAGAGACAAAAAGCCACGCACTTTATTTAAGATTTTACTCCAATTATTGCAATTATGGTCCTTTCGAAAATATAATCTTACCATTCGAAATTTACAACATTGACCTGTCTTCTTTCATTCTCGTTACAAACATATCAGAAGAATCTTGTCTTAGGTAGATATCTTAAAGTTTCTTGACCTGGATGGTGGTCTCTGTTGGAGTTCACTCCTGTTTTGTCTGGATATTCAGACATTTGCAACTGGATTGCCAGCCTTCATCAGTCTCCAGATCTCTGCTAATCCTCCTCACAGTTTTTATGAGGATTACACCCACACCGCAGTTCTTTATCTCACTTGGAAAACTTAAGAAAACGCAAATCACCAACATTTCAAAAACATCAGCAACTCTAAAATGTGATCTCCAAGTCATTCTTCAATGGGATTCTGTCAATTCTATAACCTTCAATGCTTGGAGAATGTAATCTTGTTTTATTTAATAGAATAATTTTCTTCCAGTCTTACCGTTACGACAATTGTTAGACATGATGATGTTTCTATTCCCATTAATGATATCTATGACTGTTATCTTCCTTAGGAGCTCCTTAAAATACCTTATTTTATTTTTATTTGACACCAATTTGTCCCGAAATTTCTTCATCATAAGATAAGCTTTTCAGGATCAAAGAATATCTATTTGAATTTCTGTACTTCTTCATTCACTCTCTCAGAATAAAGGGGAAATATATATAGCTAATAGAAACAAAACCGTTAATCCAATTACCAAGTTATTTATCGAAAACGTGACGAAATGAGACTTCCTAGAGCAACAGAAATTTATTTATCTTTTATTGACCGCACTACCAAAAAAAAGTGATTTCCTCTCACCGAACAAAGAAAGCTTACTGCTGGAGTCCACGTTGAAAAGATAGTGGAGAAGATAAGGAAATAGAGAGAAGAAAAGTTCTTTCCATGTGTATGTGATGGAGAGGTATTCTTCACTAGAAATGGTCGGACGTGCGGCGTTTGTTCAAACAACGTACAAACGACCTCCTTACATGACATCGTCAAACCCCCTTCTCTTTCTTTCCCCTTCTCTTTCTCTCTCTCTCTCTCTCTATCGCCGTCATTCTAACTCCGTGAAATTTGACACGACAGTGTTCGTTACACAACTGTCTCTTCCCTTATTTTGTCTGTGCCTTCGTTATTTCTCTCAAGTCCTCGTGGGAGCTAACGGAAAACTTCGGTTGGGATCAACTCGGAAAAGCAACACTCCACTCACGTTCCGAAACTGTTCTTGGATTCGTAACATTCCCCCCCCCCCACCTCTTCTATTTGTCTGAGATTTAGAATATGAAAACTGGAGATTAACGATCGCTACCAATTATGTTAGTGTCGGTCTTGGGAATTGGGCCGCCTTGCACGCGAACGAAAGCTCGGGTCATAATCAGTGCTTATAAAAGTGTCGTAGTGGAAAGGTTGAGAGGGAGAGAAATGTTGTTTTCTGGCAACGTTGCAAGAGGAGAAAACTGCGGCTCCGTTTTACCCTTTTTCCCCATCCTCTCCTCCTTCCCCCTATTTTTTTTTTTTTTTTTTTTGGTCCCGAAGGTAGAGAGCAAAGTAGAAACGCAAGAAGTACCGTAACCACCACCACTGACGTCAGCAACGACGAACGCATTTGCGTAAAATTGCGAGGTCATTATTTCCGTTGCTATGGTGAGTTAAATATGAAGAATCTCGTGTAATATTTTATCCGTCAGACCGACGATGGTTTTTTGTTTTCTTCGTGTGGCAGGACTTATGCAAAGTCGCGTATTCCTAACGAGAGGATTTAACATAATATACAATTACCACTAGGTTTGCGTGGTTTTTTTTTCTTCTTTGTACTGCGTCTAGGTTGCAGGAGGTGAGGTTAAGACCACAGTATTAATTAATATATAGCTGCAAATGTGCTTCTGTTATTGAACTGCTACAAATTAAGTTGTCAGTAATGAAATATTAGTTTTATATTCATAACGTAGTCCTCCAGTTGAAAAGAAACAAAAAATAATAAATCATTCAATTAAATGTATTTTTAGTATAACAGAGGAAAGAAAAACAAAACAGCAGACTGGCATTCAGATGTTATTTCAGAGGATAATCCTTAACATTATTGAAAAGACGAAAACGCAACAATGTTCGATTGATATTGTTAAGTTAAACAATACCTGGTATTTGCCATCTGAAACTAATAAAACAAAAAATTGAATTTTTATTGTTTTACAGAGCAGACGAACATCATTTCAAAAACTTTTATGATTGAAATTTTATGACAAAGCAAGTCAACATCCAATAATTAATTTCGCTTTGTGATGTGCGTATGGCAAACGATGCATTAGAAAAACCAGCAAGGTTTTTCGTTTATTAAGAAATCACTAAATTAAGTCTTTGTGTTCGTGCAAACGTACATAAATGCCATTCAATAATAAAGAAGGACAATAATTGCAGTAATTCTCACAACGAACAAGCGATGAACATTTGCTACGATAGGCAAAAAATAAATTAATTTTTTTCAGAGTAACAATACCAATAAAAAGTTGTTGCTAATAGATATTTTATCGCATGTTTATCGCTTAAATATACATTTGCATACACTCATGACCCAAAACATTATGACCATCTACCAAGTATCATGTTGACCTTCATTTTGAAAAACAAAATGATTATATATATATATATATATATATATATATATATCACGTTTTTATATCACGTCTTCATTGTTTTGAAACGTCCAACAATGTTTGTCTTCATGAGACAACAATTTTATCGTTTCAGGATTACAACAATCAAACTCATTGTCGACCATTAGAACAGTACGTGTTAGTATTCATTACTGAAATTAGCATAACGCGCATGTCATGGCTGATTATATAGTAAATATTTTATTTTCATTTCGTGATTTTGAATAATTAAAGTGAGGTTCATAATGTTCATAAAGAACCGGCCTACCAGCCCGGAACTCGGGGAATTGGGCGCCGTAGACTCGGGGAGGGGGGGGGAAGAGACCTCCTAGTATATATATATAAAAATAAAAATAAATAAATTTATTTTTATATATATAAATATATATATATATATATATATAAATATATATATATATAAGCATAGATAAAAGCATCCGTTTCCATTTTCGTTCAGAGTGACTTTTAAACTTGAATCTCCACAGCAACCGTCGCTGAACATGATCTCTTGTTATCAAAGGAAGAAAATTATGAACAATGCAATTGGTAACTAATTATGTTGAGTGTCTGAAAATATGATTTTGATCCGGGCAGAAAGTTTTTTGTGTTTTCAGAATCACATTTCAATTTGTTGATAATTGTTTGTCTTATTGTTGGTACACAAAGATAAAAATGGAATTTGATTTGAAGCAAGTTATATTTCGATGTAGCGAAATAGGAGATTTAAGATAAAATGAGAAATAAATACATCCGTTGTAGAAAGAATCTTATCACCGATCAGAGAATTAGTTTGGAAGATTGAAAACGATTTAGATCAGTGCAAAGGAAAATATATATGCTTCGCCCACAAAAACATTGGAACACAACAAAAATACAGTCAAAGATCATAATATTAACGTTTTAATAATATGTAGGCGGACATTTGTCCTTTATCATAGCATATACGTGCTATGCCATCCAGATCCGGTTTCTCCTTACTAATGAATGTGTAGCGAGATTCATCTTTGCAAAGCATCCGTTTCCATTTTCGTTCAGAGTGACTTTTAAACTTGAATCTCCACAGCAACCGTCGCTGAACATGATCTCTTGTTATCAAGTTCGGAGTCATTAAGTCCTCCTCTACATGATATTTTGGTTCAAACCTAATGGTGCTTACTGGCGTTTCACTTATATGCTGCTTTCCTAGAACGTTTTGCATCTTTTCCCTAGCCTTTATTTGCATCGGGTGTATGTGTGTGTGTGGGGGGGTGAGTAGGTGGGTGGGTGTACTCCTGCTGGAATGTTCCACACTGTAATTCTGTTTGGCGCTGTTACAGTAAATTACGAAATAAAAGAAAGGCAACAACGTATTCAACAAATTAGATGAGTCCTTACTACTCCTTTAACAATATTAAACATGGCGTCAATAATACAACTAAGTGTAGACTGAGTGGCTCGTCAGGGTGTATATGATCACTATGAGAATTAAGAACAATCTTTGATATGACAGGAATCCACGAAACTTACGGAACCATTGCGCAAGTAGACATGAAGGAGTTTTGTGTGATTCAGCCGGATTGTTCAGTGGGGATGTCCTGTCACGAACATCACACACACCAAAGATGCTTCAAAGGATTGAGATCGGATTCAGGAAAAGTCATTTGCCTTTAACTGGATGTGTCCTGCGGAACACATGAAATACAACCCTTTCATGTAGATCACAATCTACATGAAAGGGTTGTATTTAGTCGATAACAACAACCTTCTATTCAGATTTCATTATTCAATCCTTGATTGATTTGTACCAAGAAACCTAAGGGGGTACCAGGAAAACACTCCGCAGAGTTTAGTTGTTATGACAAAGACGATGAATGAATCGTCTTTGTGATGTTGCTTTTGTGATGTTGCTATACCATTCTCCTTCCATCTACATTAAATAACAGGACTGGGATTCTTGTCCACATTTCATCTTTTCAAGTCCTTTGGTGTTCAATCATTTCCTTCGCTCGCCTTAACCGTAGTTACTTATTATTGTGGAAAGTGATAATCCCTTATAGTCCATGGAGTCATTTGACTAGTTGTATGCTTCTGTTGCACTTTACAATGCGTTTACGATCGTATAAATTGTTCATCTGTGTTCTCCATTGATCAGCTCTTTCATTTATACTAGAAGAATTGTGTTTTTCTTTTGTCACGCCATTCTAAGTATACCCAAGATACTGTTGAACGTGACCATTCTAGGAAGGCAACGGGTGTGTCCGAGATGATCTCAAGCTTTTGGACTCCCACTCTCATTCCTTGTTCGAAGTCATTTAGGCCATCATTCTTCATTATTACACATACTTGAGCTTACATCAGGGGCGGCCGGTGCACAGGCACTACGGAACTGCAGCATCCCCCCAATTTTTCTCGATATATAAATATATTTATTCATTCATTTATATTTGCTTGCAATATTTAATTTTACCATCAACAATCCTATACAATTCTCTTATTTTATAAAAAAAAAATAATAAAAATCCATCTTGTAGCACTTAGGAGGGCGAAGGACGCTAGCAGCACTGTGTTTACCACAGTCTCATATTGCTACGCGCGCAAGCATATGCACGTCATAGTGAGATGCGAGCTACCAGCGTAATGCGACACTGTCCGTCGCGCAGTTCCACTGCTGTTTATATGCAGTTTGCGCCAGCAGTAGAGTGTTTGTAGTGCTTATCGTGTTTACTCCGTCTCTTTAAATATTTGGACATTACAATTAAAGACATAACATTTGTTATAGTTTTTATTTTAGAACATTATTGGGGTTATGATAATGGATTTTATTTTTAAGTAATTTTGAATTATACCAAACTGTATAATTTTATCGATAATAAACAATATTTTTTCATGTTTAATTTTTTTTTTTAAATCTTTACCATAAT
This sequence comes from Typopeltis vanoorti, assembly GCF_054136105.1. Taxonomy (NCBI): domain Eukaryota; kingdom Metazoa; phylum Arthropoda; class Arachnida; order Uropygi; family Thelyphonidae; genus Typopeltis; species Typopeltis vanoorti. Next base: position 20,165,140 of record NC_143571.1, read on the forward strand.
TTTGATATTTTATCCAAACACGTATACACTGTATTTCGTGTATACGTATACACGTATACACGAAATATACATACACATTGTACTTACAGTGTGTATGTATATTTCGAAAGTTGCAGAAACCCCACGATTTCAAGCCATGAGCCGCCACTGGCTTTGATCTGCCAGGAGGCGATCATAGATAGTACCTCCACTTCTTCTTCATACTTTCATTCGTATGTAGATTTTATCCACACACTTTGATGCCATGTGCAATTTGTATTTTCGAGGTCTCAGCGGTGTAATCGAATGAATAAGCATACCTCAATCACAAAGATATAGGTTGAAATCCTGTCCAAGACGCTACAAAAATTTCATTGTCTTAGATAGTTCGTATTGTCGATTAGCCTTTCTAATCGACAATAAATCAGAGTATACGAAAGGCTCAGCTGCGCTAATAAGAAAGAAGTTTATGAATATGTACTTCTGAAAGGGATCTGGTTAGATTGTATTCTTAAAGGACCTTATTGAGATTTGCAATAGAATACACCCATTGCAGGAGGTATTTCAGAGGTTCCCGTGATATACACTTGGTGTGTTTACCTCCACCTAACTACCCGCAAGCAGTTTGTACACTCTTGATTCAGTTGACTGGCTAATTAGTCAGGTGCAATTACAACGCAAGGCTTTCTCTACATGGCACGTGGCCCGAGGCAGATGGTTCAAGTGGGTTAATGGGGCTTGTTCAGTGCCATGCGTTGAGTGACATCGAAACGTGTTTGGCAACAGGCAACAAAGTCAGCAGTTTCATCACAGCATCGGAAATCTTCTAGTTGGTTGTCGCAATATTTCGTTAATTAATATTTCGTACAGTATGACTTTTATTTATAACCCATGTTCGTCTATAAATAAGTGGTTAGCGTGTGTAAAAAAGTAATTATGTACGCACAAACAATTTATAAATAATATAAATATATAAGACGGTAGTTTTCATGGAGTAATCTGTGTGTGTGTGTGTGTGTGTGTGTGTGTGTGTGTGTGTGTGTGTGTGTGTGTGTGTGTGTGTGTGTGCATCCTTTCCTTTCTACATTGAGAAACATTTCATGCATGACTGATGATCACAAGTTTTCACATTCAAAATTCACACAAAGTTTTTTTTATATTATTATTATTATTATCTCATGCTTTGAAATGTTGTAAATATCAATAAGATATTTCAATTGATCCATTATTCTTCTCAACAGAAAGCAAAGTTAGTATAAGAACTCATTACTTGCTTTTATATCTTTAATAGTGATTTATTATCTTCCTACCCCGCTCGTATAACATAGGGATATACGAACACCACATCCAAACTTTCATGAAGTCTATAAAACTGTTAGGGGAGGAAAGGGATGTTCCCAACGTCTATGTGAAAAATGTCACTCAAGAAATGAGTCATTGGAAGGACTCCTTATATAAGAAAATGAGCTTGTTTTCGTGGGTTGCCAACATTCCTTTCGTTAGAAACATAAAATCATTCAATGCGATTGTATTTTTAAATTTCTCACATCAATGTATGGCGGTGTATGTATCGAATTTTCCTGTTTTGTAATTTCACCGAATAATTATGATGATGCTATTCCCTAGCATTCAGATCATAACATTAGTGGGATAACTTTATATTATCTGGCTAAGATGTAACATTATTCAAAGTTTATTATTTTCCCATTTTATATTCATTAAGCTAAAATTATTAAGTACTAGTAAAATATAGGATTGTAGTGATTTAATTAATTCAAATTTCTTCAAACAGTTCAAGCAAATTATTTTATTTCATGAATCATTAAAAACAAGATGAATACACGGGTTCAGACTTTAAAATTTATAAATAATTCACACGTTGTGCACTTTCTAACATTTATTAGAACACTATTGTTTCTAGAAGCATTATTTAAAAACGCGTGAGTATGAGTGAAGTGCAGCGGATAATGAATCAAAAAAAATTACGATATCCAAGTATTCTGTTGGCATATTTTTTTATTCGAAGTCCGACTCAACCCGAGTTTTATCTGTAAATTAGTCACTAATAGTTTAAATATTCAAGTGTTACTTGAATATTTAATTAGCAACTGGGAAAAGCTTTTTTATCTATTATCCTTATAATTATATGTAATCTGATTGGTCTCATTCTTTCTTTCTTTCCTTCTCTCTCTTCTCTCACTAAAGTGTTAATAATGAACATTACATTAAAATGCCCAAATTTTCTTGTCGGAAGAAAAGCAGTTTTGCTTATTAACCAATTAAAATCAACTCTTGAACATATTAATTAGTCTTGTTAACATTTTACGTCATTCAGTTTAATCAATTTTCGTTTCGCAAACATTTACGAATAAAAATAAGAACGAAGAAATTGAGGTCATTCGACTTTTACTCCGGCGCCAGCGTATCGCAGTCGGTAGCGATGATGGCCTTCAACTTCGAAAGACCAGAGTATGAATTTCGTCTAGGACGGGAAGTAAGGTAGACTGTCTCATACAGAAGTAGGGGTTCCCTCCTGAAAATGTGGATATTGCGTTTTAACACATAAACACCAGCGAGCAAATGCACACCTTGTCGGACATAGCAGATGCGATATAAAAACGTCATTTCATTAATAAAGTTTATGAAAGTCAAGTTGCTCGACCATAAGGCCATTCAGCATTGGATCTAATACGTCACAAATATGGAATGAATTCTTACTTCACTAATTTCGGAAGTTAAGACTGTACAAACAAAACTAGTTTCAAAATATTCTTCTTTTTATACACCGCCAAGGATTTACTTCCAAAATCGCCATATTCTTTTTTTTTCTTTAAGATAATTTAGATGCTGCCTTTCTTTAAGATAACTTAGGATGGCTGTCTTTCCTGAAGATAACTTAGGATGACTGTCTTTCTTTAAGATAACTTAGGATGTTGCATTTTTTTAAGATAACTTAGGATGTTGCCTTTCTTTAAGATAACTTAGGATAACTGTCTTTCCTGAAGATAACTTAGGATGACTGTCTTTCCTGAAGATAACTTAGGATGTTGCCTTTCTTTAATATAACTTAGGATGTTGCCTTTCTTTAAGATAACTTAGAATGACTGCCTTTCCTTAAGATATCTTAGGATAATTGCATTTCATTTTGATAGTTGGAGGGATATGAGTCAGATACATAGTATTATAACAAATTTTATTTCCGAAGTTTGCTTTGTTTATTGTTTAATTGACAACCTGAAATATTTCGTACATTTTGACCAAATTGAACCCGATTCCTCCAGTATCATATAACAGACGATCACAGAGACAGGTCATGACACTTTTAAGTCAAGTGTCACGACTTATCTGAAGAACACCCTTCTTACGACTAATACTGTTGTCACCGAGCAAACATTAAAAATAGAAATGATTAGTTGGAAAGTTCTTTCATTTAACTGGATAAAGAAGTAGTTCTTGGCGAAACTCTATCGTGAGGTAATACTCGAATTTTACTCATGCTATCTTTCGCCAGCTAATTTGTAAGAAGAGCTGTTCTGCCTTCACTCAAGAAGAAAGTCGACAGAGAGAGCAATCGATACGGAATAAATGACCTTAGGATTATTAGTAGAAAACAGTTGCTACCTAACTATTCCATTCCGGAACTCACCCAACTATTCACCACCCCCCCGTTTTCCCCGTTCATACTTCAAATTAATTAGGACAGTTCTTATCTAGGTGGGTTGTCTAGAATGATAGCAGAACGTAATGAAGCAGTTGCTAAGAAAAAGGTGATAGCGAAGCACGCAGACAGTGGAAACTTTTCGAACCCACTCTTGAAAAGTGTTTTTTTTTCTTTCCCTTTTCCTCTATCCCCCTAGCAGAAATTACGGTTGTAACCAAATGTAGTCCTCGTTAGGGAGTCACGTATTGCAGAACGATCTTAATGAATAAATTAAACATCGCATAACAGAACATGAAAGAGAAGATATTTCATTCGCAAGTAACGTTAAAAATTGCTTCCAACGTGCATCATTTATTGGCACAGCAAGGTTTATTTTCGTCCATTGTATATAGGAATAGTGTTCCATGCAGAGAACGCTGAGCAGTTTTAGTAAAATAAGTGGCATTTTGTGATAAATTAGTTATTTTATCTTCCATACTCAGATTTCGTCTAACTCCTCCAATGGCCTTCGTAAATATCTCCGTTTACAAATAATTCTCTTTCATGTACGAAGTGCGTAAGCAAATGACTGGTAAAAGCTTGCAGTCCATTCTATTCGGAGATGAAATTGGACAAAAATAGATGAACATGATTCACGTGATCCAGCTTTATGAATGTCCAAACAGCGAAGAAACAGTCAGGCTATAATATAGGGATCTGTGTAGAGATCAAGAAATACGCTTTTAATATACGAGGATCGTAGTAATCACACTACGTTCTTCCTTAGGGGTTTTGGGTTCTTAGTTTAGCCCACCCCCCCCGAAGTCTGTAAATCCTAAGATTTCAGCTTGTATTTCTAATATTTTCACTACACCCCTAACTTATTCTGCTCGATATGTTTTTAACAGAGATGCAAGTCAATATCGTTACACTATGGGATGATTGTTGCTTTGTTTCATATTTTTAACGGAGATGCATGAACTTGAACGCATTGAGATGATGGCATTGACGTAGTACGTAAAAAATGATTAATATACTGAACTCCCTAAAAGGTATATTTTGTAAATCTTCACTAATATCAGAAGGTATTACCTTAACAAACGTCGCTGTTATTAATAAATAGCATAACAGGTATAACTTCTTAGCAGTCGTATTTCTGAAGTGTCATTCAAATTTCCAATTTAACTGAAAATTTTATTTTCATTTATTAGATTATGAAAACCTCTCTCTTTCTCTCTCTCTCTCTCTGTTTAGAAAAAAAGCATATGCATATATACATACTCGTATCTTTAATTTTTTTGGTCGTTTTATTCTTCCCTCTCATTTTACTTACAGATATTAATAATTTTATTATTATTTTTCATTATAATCGTATATATATATATTTAAGAAACTAGAACCAATTAAGAAGCTTCGACAGACGAATAGAAAGCGGGAGCTATCTATATTTTTAAACTTTCATTTAAAAAAAAATGCTTCCGTTTGCTTTCAACATTTGCGGACGTTATAACGGTATATCCAGTGATGGAAATTTAATGAAAAAAAACACGAAATTCCTTCCTGTATGTCTAATAAGGAATTGCAAGAGTTTCTTTTATTGCTAAAGAAATAAAGCCATTTTGTTTACGAAATCCAAAGTTTTCTCCTTTTTTTTTTAACTTTATTTCTCCATTCAGGAAATTCCATTTCTGTCTGCTCTTTGATCTCGGAATTAAATTCTTTTTATCCGTATACAGTCTCATGAAGTGCGGTTGTCTCGAAATATACGGGGATAAACAAAGTGAATTCTTTTACTATTTGCTGTAAGGATGAGAAAGGTAACGTTTCTGACATCACACAGAGACAGACAAGAAACGGAATTGCTTATTAAATGCAGATTTCACTCTCTTCTATCCCATCGAAAAATAATTCCCGCATTATACAGATGTCACGATTACCATAACCATTATTTTGTTGTTTTCTAATCTGAAAGCATTTTATACAGTGTGAAGTAAGCAAAAGTCCATTTTCACACACGTGTTTTATATGCTACCGGAAAATACCAGCTGAAAACTGTTATTACAATAGTGACAAGAAAACTAAGAGCAATTTTAGATTTATCACGACGATTTTCATTGGTTTGCAAACAGAAGTTCTTGCCAGGTGTGTGAATAAGAACTTCTCAATTTTGGGAGAAGTTCATGTCAAGTTTATGAAGAGAAGTTCTCATTTGTGAAGAGCTGTCACTTTTTTTATCAGGTTTGTGAAGCAACGATCTTAAGTTTGTGAAGGAGTTTCTTGTCCGTTAATAAAGGGAAGATCTCGAGTTTATGAAGAGTCCTTTACAGGTATAGGATATACTTGTTAATGTGAAGTGTATAATATTCAAGTTAAAAGGATGGTTCTTCGTAAAGGACAGACAAATATTCTATCCTGACATACCTGAAAAACGTTATAGAAAATAAATGATCAAAGGTTTATATAAAAAAAGATAATGCGGAGTTTTCCTTACAATTAATATCCATCCTAAGGAATAACAGTAGTTATTCCTTCGGAGTTTCCGCTTCCTGATTCCCATATATTGACCAAAACTATTATTAATCGCTCTGTTTCATTCACACTTACTAAAAGCACTACAAAAGAAAGAAGTTCGACAAGTGGTTTCCCTGCCTTGTTATCTTAGATCCTCCTTGCGCTACTTGCTCTTGTTATGTGGCCCTAGAGTTCAATATCAATTCATAGTTCCCTACTGAACTTGCAGCAAAAGTCCGATCAGTGATATTCGTTAATCTCCTTTAGCATGGCAGGTCTCCCAATGTCTTCTTTTATATTATAATTTTTACACTTTTTTAATAAAAATGTATGAATTTTAATTGTATTTATTATTATAACTGTATATTTTTCTATTTTTATTTAATATCCTGTATAGAATTGTTTTATAAAATAAAATTTTCTTACACCACTCATTGTATAATATAATAACAGACATAATGACATATTGTAGATTTTTGGTAAGGGAAAACAAATTCTCGTTGACTGTGCTTGTGCTATTGTGAACATAAATAAGGAGTTGCATTATCTCCGCTTTGAAATTATTAAATTAAATATATCTATTTAAACATGATTTTTGATAGTAAGTTATAAATATAGGCCTTTACGGCTCAACATTTCTTAGTGTATAATTTGGAATATTATTTGTAGCTTTATCGGGAGTGGCACTAACAGATAGAATGTCCCAAAGAAACTTTTTTTTTTTTTTAAATGTATTTTTTTCATTTTCAGTTTACAACTCAAATGTAATTATCCAGTGAGGAAAGTCAAAAGGGATCATCTTAATTCTCACAGATTTTGTAGAAAACTGTCAAAGGCAGCTGTATGAAAACATTTTGTGGAGTTCCTGAAAATAGTTATCAAACTCTACTCTTGCGTTTAATTAAATGCACATGCGCTGAACTACAATTGAAAAGATCTAATAAATTTCCAGCCTAAACTATTTTCTAATAAATGTGAACGTTTCTGCAGAAATATTCAATTATTCCTCAGGTAGAACATTTTTATACATTGTCGCCGGACTCTACATCTCTTCCTTCAAATATAAAACAAGTTATGGTCAAATAACGTGAACTATCAGACTTCAGTATTGCGTTGCTGTTGTCTTTAGTCTACTCCCATATTTGAATTTGTGATTGGAGCCATTTGCGTCTTGTTTAAACGTGGAAGGTCCTTTGACATAAAAATGGATTATCCCAGTTATTGTATCGCATACAGTATTGGTCGAATGTCACTGGATGACGAATCGGTTATTATACTGTCGACAAAACCCAGTAGTCTAATAGTGTACTATAAGTAGGTTGGTTATTTGTTGGGAATAGAAAAAAACATCGCCTGCGTCCGAGGCTAGTTAACTGATATTAATACCTTGACACTCAAAAAATATTCGAAGCCATCTTTTCTAGTAACATTTAATTAAAATTCTATTCAATTAAGTTAGCTTAATTTATCACAAATGGCAGAGCATGGTCACATTTTATTTCTATATACTAGTCGTTTATCTATTAATTAATTGTTGCTTTACTGCGATACTTCTGTTTTAATACTTCAGTTTGTTAATCGATTCACTTCTTTCTGTTCTTATTTTCATCCTATTTTGATATTCTGTGACTATCGTTTCTTTTCTATAAATTCTTATTCTTATTATATATTTATTTCAGTATTGTTTTCTTTTAGTGAATATCAATGTGATGTCACTATATATCATACGAACTAGATGATATTTCATCATCGTCTGTTTTTGATTTGTATTGTTGTAGTTCTAGAGTTGCTTTCAATTGTTGTGATTCTCGGATACAAAAAAAACACAGGAAAGTCTTCAAAAAATTCAGTTTGACAATATCTAGCTGTAAAGAATGTATTTATTTGTGTAAAGCGAAAGTAATCCATTCCAATCTTGAACGATGTTCACAAATAAAAAAATGTCCCGTTTTTTGTATGTTTGGGAGAAAAAATAAAAACCAATAACACGGACACTTTTTATGAAGTCAGATATTACTAGCACATTGCATTTTATGAGTTTTCTCAACAGAAGTACTTTATGTGGAGATTCAATGCATGTCTAGTGATACATAAGTACGGAAAAAAAACTTCAAAAATAACATAAAGAAAATTTTTATGATTAGAAATATATTTTCTGTTAACATGTTGGCATATTTGTCTACTGGCCATTTTTAATTGAGCACTTTTTAAGGTTATTCATCATCCTGTTTATAAGAAAAGTCTCAGTATATAAGATATCAAGCCGATGCAGAAACTACACAGAGCTTAACAATACATTGTGTAGCAACTGTACAGGTAATTTAGTAACCCTGATGTCTGTTGTCTTAGCATAATGATGAATGAGTTTCTAGAAAGAATGTTGGATAAGACTGTCAAAAACTCCGAAATTTGGTCAATAAATTTTCCTTCAATAGAACAGTTACTATTTGGAACTCTCTCTCTCTCTCTCTCTCTCTCTCTCTCTCTCTCTTGTATTTACATCGATCTAAGGTATCGATCGCAGGGAATATATTTTAATTCCATTATCTTTAAGGTGATGGATAAATGTAACTTTACTGCTTATTAACAATAATCTAATCAGGCTCACATCAGCCTAAGGCTACCTCGATATCTTCACAAATCACAAGTAATACCGAATGGAAGAATCTTAAATTAATTAACTGTTTTAATTCGATATTGGTCTCTGGGATCTTTATATAAAATGTTTTAGTATTCTTAAAGTTATCTGAAATGAATGGTAATTGCTTTTAAGAAAAATCAACCGCTACTCAAGAGAATGTCACTGAAAAAATTCAACATGACCTGACCTATATTACAAATTTAAATTTAAAATGGGTTAATTTTAATCACTTTATAATTACGATAGCGTATCTTTTATTTAGTTTTAAATATTTCGCTCACAACAACAAAACTGATTGCTCAAATTTTCTTCTGATTTTTTTTTGCGCAATTAGATTGTATTTTTTCGTAATAGCATCTATTTTCTTTGACAACCAATGTGTGCCAAATTGGAATCTAAATCCCAAGTAACTGTCCATTTATATGTGTCATAGTTGATCGTTTTACACGCGTAAGTCACACAGTTGAAAATATCAAAAAGAAAAGATGTAAAATGTCTTTTTTTTTTATCTACACCAACGTCAAACCTCATCAATGACTTTAACGGTCTTTAAGGTGATACACATTCTCCCACCTAGTCTGTTTTTTTTTTTGGGGGGGGGGTGCATGTGTGCATTCTTTATCAAATGGCTTCTCAATGTGAGGTCTTTAACTGAAATTATGATTACTCACAAGTAACTTTGAATACGAAAATTATCCAGGAGAGAAGGTAATGTTTTTTTTTCTTTCTTTCTTTCTTACGTTTATCTCTGGATTCGATTACATTCAGCTTTTGAATGGGCTTTCCATTGTTATAAGAAAACGTTAGCCATCAACAAGGTATGGAAATGGAAGATCGAAAAAGGATTGTCATGGATGCAAATTGATGTTTGTAATGCGATTTTTTCTTTCTTTCTTTCTTTCCGAAAAGGAGAAGAAACATTTGTAAAAAAAAAAAAAAAACATTAAATTTGTGTTGCGATGACTTCTTCACAAAGCAAAGGGGAAAAAAAGGTATTATTATAAGTATGACCGGAAGGCACAAATTTGTCAAGTATTCGCATGAAGATTTCCATCGTATTTCTTGTCATCCATTGAACATCACGAGAAACATTCAAATGAAAATTTGTCTTCTTTTGTAAAGACTTAAGATTAATTTAAAATTGAAATACTGAATATAACATTAAAGATATATTTAAAAACACTTTTTAGTTATCTATTTCTGTTTTATTAGTAATTATTTTTTAATTATAAAAAATAATAAAACGGAAATGTACTATCTACATTCTCAGTTAGAAAAGAGGATGAAGAGAGAATCTAATATCATTAAAATCTTAATACTATTAGATATTCTTCACATACGTGTGTACTTGAGAAAGTTTAAGAGAGTAGAAATTCTTTCTAAGACCTCCCGTTACCTTCAGCTTACGTTCATAATTATAACACTCATATTAGCCTTATATTAGCTTTGACAATCTTATAAACCGAGTAAGCCTTAACTCTATAGTAGCCCGTGATTCGCAGTTAGCCTTGATTTTATATTAACATTTGTTGGTAAGTTGCCTTAACTTTATAGTAGTTTTGTCCTAGCATAAGTTTATAGTAGTTTGATCCTATTAGCCGAAGTTCATAACAGCTGAGTCCTATTATTCTAAGTTTATAGTAGTTGTATCATTCTGTAAGCCTACTTTACAGTAGCTTTGGCGATCTATTAGCCTTAACTTTCTACCATCTTGTTATTCTTATGCTACTATCATTATTATTTTTAAGGCACAGTTATCTTTGGCATAATATTTTTCTAAAGAATTAGTTTAAAATAAAATTCGACTGCATTCACTATTTATTTAAACGGAAAATCAGTGTCTGGTATTTTAGTATTCTAAGATTATTGAAAATGAAGTAGATTTAAATTTCCTGTTTAATAAAATTTTTATCGTTTCAATAGTTTATGAATATTCTTCCATGACGGTGTTTTGCGAAATTTAATCCCTTACAAGTAAACCCAAAACGGATGCTTCTTTTAAAAAATCCTGTTAAGATTCTGTACAACAAAAGATAAGATAGACATGAATGTTTATCAGATATTTCATTTTTTGAACTTTCTTTTGCGTAGTAGAATAACAAAAAAGTCAGGAAGAAAAAGAAAACAAGAAGTAAGATAAACAGAGATAGTAAAAGGAGACAAAACACATACAGAGAGAGAGAGAGAGAGAGAGCATGGAAAATCAAACAGAGTTTCTTTTATATAGTCTTCTGCAACAGCAACATGGAGCTTAATTCGTCTCACGAAACACAATCACCAGGATGCGTTGACCTAAAAACACTCCCTGAGAGGTCGTCTATTGACAGCGACCTTCTCTAAGAAAGAAGAAATAGTAGCAAGGAGTGTTTCCAAGTAAGAGATTACGACAGCAAGCTCACTTTCTGTATCGCCTCCTTCGGTTCAGTGACTGCTATCAGCCCTGCAAACATAGGGACCATCAGTTTCTGAGACCTCGACAAGACTTGCTTCGTTCGCCCGCCAGTTACTTGCGATGTGTGCGTGTGTGTGTGTGTGCGCGCGCGGCGCGCGTTCGTCTATGCGTGCGTGCGTGCGTGTGTGTGTGTGTGTGGTGTACGGTGGGCTGACTAGGCGCTCGTGCGGCATTAACTCCACACCATTTAACCAGCGCCTGAAGTGCCATCGTATATATTAGCTGCGGTTTACCACCGAGACGACGAATCTGGGTGACAGAGGGGATGTTCATTGTGGACGCATCCAGCCATGTTTGATACTGTCGCAGTTATCTTGATCCTGTCGTCAGGAACTAAGGAAGAGGAAGACAAGAATAAAGACGCTACTGATACACGTCACAAGGTCCAGATGACTCGTTCGATAAAGAATTAGAAATTAAGCACGTGTTATTGTTCCTTAAGCTTTGCAACTTCGAAGAAGACGTTCTCGTAAGCAGCCTTGACACCGTCTAGTATTAAGCTTTCTTGAGATGAAGGAAATAATAAAGCCATTAACTAAGGAAGTTGGCAAACGATTATCCCCATTAACGTTGCCTTTGCAATCAATATAACTAATACAGTAAGAAATATAAATATTCCAAATTAATTATGTTTGCTTTTGCATGCAAGGAGATACTTTTGAATATCTGAAATATTCCACAACAAAAGCGCATATTTGAATAAACGAAATAAATCAAAACAATGAGTTTTGAATAGGTTTTAAACGATAGTTATAATTTTAGAAAAATTTCATAATAAATAATAGTTAAACAATATACTTAAAATTATTGTTGTGGTTTAATAATACACATTATGGGAATAAAAGTGATGGCTTTATAATAAACCACATGTAAACAATAGTTATGACTTAACAATAAGAAATGCGAACAATATAGTTGTTATAGCTTTATAACAATATGGGAACAACAGTTACGTTTTCTAAGGATTTTTTATAATAAATTAGGAAACAAAAACAATAACAAAACTAAACAATAAGCAGTTATATTAGAAATAACAATTATATTAAGTCCCATATATATTACAGTCTTTTATTTATTTATTTATTTTCGAATTTGTTATAAAAAATCCTTCGAAAACGTATTATTGCCGTTATCGACTCAATAACTTTCTAAAATCATCTGAGAGTATCGATCCAGTGGGTGACATTGAACAGATTCAATGAAAGAAATTTATGAAATGCGATGATAGGCGGAAAATATTTTTAGTTTGGTATCGAAAAAAAAAAATGAGGTTCAAAGATTAAATAATATATTTGACGTTTTTTTCCGCTTTTGAAAAGGGAATATTTCATCGATTACACATGCAATTGGGGGTAAATAAACCAAAATTAAATAATAAATCACCGCGGGCATATTTTTTTCTCCTTCGCGAACACGAATAAAGTTACCAGCCTTCTACGAGTAATCTAATACTTATACACATCAAAGCGAAAACCACTAGTTCGACTAGCGCGCCACCACACATCCATTTCTTTAACAATAAGGACGTAGTCCCAGAACGCTACAGACAGATCTTAGAGCAAAATCAGGTGAAAGGTGATATAGGTAAATTTATTATGTTTTTTTTTTTAGTATTTTTTATTTCGTAAAAATTTCCGGCTGACAGACAATTCCATAATAAATTAGGACACATATACAAATTGCCTTTAGCCTTAGAGTCGGTAAAGAGTTTGGTATGTAGGAACACTCGGGAAATGCGAATAAGCAATACTTTACTCGTGCCGTCCGATATAAAATCAAATTTATGTATATCAAATGCTAATGCGGTGCCGGGATGGCTTCCTGCCATTTCAAATATGTACGAGAGCCTTATCCATTTGGCAAGTATTCCTGCTGTTTCCACAGTCAGTAGAGAAAACGTGACGAACTACTGTTAGATGTCAAATTTTTATAACTCGCAGCTAAAGTTCACTGGCATAGCTGTAAGACGTGCTGTGGTAACATAAGAAACTTACAATGTTGGCTTTCGTTCCGTGTTTTTTTTTTATTTTATTTTAATATTTTTTTTTCGTTGAAAGAAGCCAGACATTTTGCACGAAATATACAAAATAGTGTTTGTGGATTCATTTTGACTAGCGAATGACTTCTATGGAATGATTTAAATTACGTATATTAAAGTGCTGAAGATTCACAGTATTTTTTTCCAGTTTTCTTGTAGTTTTTTTTTTCTTCTGATTTGTTTCAAAACATCTAAGATTCAGAACACGTAATGTTTTAAAATTGTGATATCTTATTTCGAAACCTGACTGAAAAAACTTCGATTACACTAAAAAAATAAACTCATCTTTGGAATGAATTTCGCTAAAAATTATATATAAAAACTATAAAATATGCTATAGAATATTATAGATCCATCCATGTTTTATAGCCAAATATATAAAGAATGTTTTAAAAAGGTTTGGAAATGTGTCATCTAGTGCACTTATGAGAATATAAAAACAATGCAAAATTCATACAGAAGGTTATATTCTCATAAACACCTTGATAAATTTAGAAACTTTAAGATTTTTAAAATATTGCTATAAAATATTAATGAATCTATAATATTTTCCATGAAAGTTACTTACATTTGCTAAATTGAGTGTTTTTAACTCTATGTTTTAGTAATGCGGTGATTAATACCCTTGGAGGGTGATGCTGTAGCCAATGAAGTTCTAACTGAGGCTCGGCTATTGGTGTTACTCCTCCTGCCATGATCAGAGCTTTAATAGCTCATAAATACCTTATCCCTACACTGTCCTCTACAGATAACGGGGAAGATGAAAAGCATTCTTGCTTCACCCCTTAAAGCCAGTCCTTATAAGAATATATAGCATGGATTTTGAAAGAGTCCTTTTTAGGACTCCCAGGGTAACGGATAGCAATAGCCAGTGAAGTTTTAACTGAGGCTCGGCTATTGCTGTTACCCAGCCATGACTAGAGCTTTTAGCTCAATAACACTCCATCCACACAGATTTTCTTCATTCAGATGACGGGATAAAGAGTAAGGACTCAGTCCATCTCCCAGTCCTTTTAAGGACTTTAATATATATCATTCTACGCTCAGCTGAACACAGCTAATCTCACTGCCCTTCCAGGGCGAGCTTAAAGCTCAATAACTCTCCACTCAAAGAACTTCCCTCTCAGACAAAGGGGAAGATGAAAAGCATTTATGCTTCACCCATCAAATCAGTAATGTTCTGTGTGTGTGTGAATCAGGACCAGAATAAAAAAAATCTCAGTGTAACGGATGGCAATGCTGTAGCCAATGAAGTTTTAACTGAGACTCGGCTATTGCTGTTACCCAGACATGACTAGAGCTTTTAGCTCAATAACACCCCATCCATCCATTTTCTTCAATCAGATGAAAGGATAAAGAGTCAAGAACTTATCAGTATCAGTACATTTACAATAGTGCTTTATCATTTTTATATACATTATTTTATTTTATATTTTTTATATACATCTTGATACCGTGTCACTTTCCATACCGTATTTTGAAACTATGTAACTTTCCCGTAGTATATTTTTGCTACTGTACATACACAGCATCTTTGACACTGTGCAAGATGTGTCTTACATGTCTTGATCCTACTAATATCGCTCAGCAATTTTCAGTAATGGTTAGTGAATGCTTTGAAAGCAATGATAAACAAATCTGAAGAAACAGGTTTGCTGAATATCCTCTCCGCGAACGTGAAAGAAAGTGGATCGGCGTAGACGTCATCGAACAGATTGCTATAACAGTAGGAGGAAAACACGCTACGGAGAATGACCATAGCAGTTTCAAGGCAGCTGCCAATGTCATCTGGATTTACACTCCAAGCAACAGCTCACTAGGTGACGTGTAACTTCTTTTCCTTCTTACTACCCTTTACAAACTTTAATGCTTTCGTTCAGAAAATATGTCAAAATTTCGATATAATACAGAATTCTGTTGCAGTGAATAATCTACAGTGATATTTTGCCGACGATAAATAAATATTGATGCTCTTTATTTGTATTTTGAAGTTCGTTTCCCTCTTAGGTAAAATCAATAATTTATTATGGACAAAGTATACATTTCCCTGTTATTTAACGAAGTACTAATAAAATTAATAGTTAACCATTAACATACAAAGGAGAATGTTAATGGCTAACTATCAGCATTACAAATATTCTATGGATAATTATTCTGCGAATACCCTGTGAAGTTTTTCCATGGAATAGTATAATCTTTCCTTTGTGTAAATTTATCTTTATGCTTCTTTTTTGTCCTTTGAATTTTCATTTATTTCTTTAAAAAATTAAATCCAAATGTGGGGTTGTACATAAGGACTGTACAAATACTAAATCCAGATGTGATGTTGTACATAAGGGCTGTACAAATACTAAATCCAGTGTGACGTTGTACATAAGGACTGTACAAATACTAAATCCTGATGCGATGTTGTACATAAGGGCTGTACAAATACTAAATCCAGTGTGACGTTGTACATAAGGACTGTACAAATACTAAATCCTGATGCGATGTTGTACATAAGGGCTGTACAAATACTAAATCCAGTGTGACGTTGTACATAAGGGCTGTACAAATACTAAATCCTGATGCGATGTTGTACATAAGGACTGTACAAATACTAAATCCAGTGTGACGTTGTACATAAGGACTGTACAAATACTAAATCCAGATATGATGTTGTACATAATGGCTGTACAAATACTAAATCCAGTGTGACGTTGTACATAAGAGCTATATAAATACTAAATTTAGTGTGACGTTGTACATAAGGGCTGTACAAATACTAAATCCTGATGCGATGTTGTACATAAGGGCTGTACAAATACTAAATCCAGTGTGACGTTGTACATAAGAGCTATACAAATACTAAATCCAGTGTGACGTTGTACATAATAGCTATATAAATACTAAATCCAGACGTGACGTTGTACATAAGGACTGTACAAATACTAAATCCAGATATGATGTTGTACATAATGGCTGTACAAATACTAAATCCAGTGTGACGTTGTACATAAGAGCTATATAAATACTAAATTTAGTGTGACGTTGTACATAAGGGCTGTACAAATACTAAATCCTGATGCGATGTTGTACATAAGGGCTGTACAAATACTAAATCCAGTGTGACGTTGTACATAAGAGCTATACAAATACTAAATCCAGTGTGACGTTGTACATAATAGCTATATAAATACTAAATCCAGACGTGACGTTGTACATAAGGACTGTACAAATACTAAATCCAGATATGATGTTGTACATAATGGCTGTACAAATACTAAATCCAGTGTGACGTTGTACATAAGAGCTATATAAATACTAAATTTAGTGTGACGTTGTACATAAGGGCTGTACAAATACTAAATCCTGATGCGATGTTGTACATAAGGGCTGTACAAATACTAAATCCAGTGTGACGTTGTACATAAGAGCTATACAAATACTAAATCCAGTGTGACGTTGTACATAATAGCTATATAAATACTAAATCCAGTGTGACGTTGTACATAAGGACTGTACAAATACTAAATCCAGATATGATGTTGTACATAATGGCTGTACAAATACTAAATCCAGTGTGACGTTGTACATAAGAGCTATATAAATACTAAATTTAGTGTGACGTTGTACATAAGGGCTGTACAAATACTAAATCCTGATGCGATGTTGTACATAAGGGCTGTACAAATACTAAATCCAGTGTGACGTTGTACATAAGAGCTATACAAATACTAAATCCAGTGTGACGTTGTACATAATAGCTATATAAATACTAA
Organism: Typopeltis vanoorti; assembly: GCF_054136105.1. NCBI lineage: Eukaryota > Metazoa > Arthropoda > Arachnida > Uropygi > Thelyphonidae > Typopeltis > Typopeltis vanoorti. Next base: position 20,182,162 of record NC_143571.1, read on the forward strand.
ATCCAGACCTGACGTTGTACATAAGGACTGTACAAATACTAAATCCAGATGTGGTGTTGCACATAAGGAGTGTACAAATAATAAATCCAGATTTGATGTACACAAGGACTAAAATAAATCAAATTTTGTACAAAAGGATTATACAATTAATAAATCAAATTAGAAATAATGACTGTACAAATAATAAATCCAAATGTGTACGTATGGCTTGTACAAAGTCGACGAAGGATAATTTAGGAGTCCAAACCATCTGTAAACTACCAAAGACGTTGAATGTCAAGCTAAAGTTGATTTTATTGCTATATTATCATTTATGCATCCGTGTTTACATCGCAAATTAGAACATTTGTTGTAGAAAGTCTAATGGATTTTGGAGACTTACAACCAGGTATACGAAAATAAGATTACTGCCAGAAAGCACTTTTGCGATTAGTACCGTACCTGCTTACAAATATGCTGTCTTGGGATGTCGTAACTTTCTTGCATGCAATGCGTGCATGTTTATCACATAACATATACGTGATGCGCTATTGGCATGCGCATCAAACAGAAGTGTGGAAGTGAGGCTTGTCACGACCCGTCTCAGATTTATAGCTTCTGCGATGGAGGTCGAAAAGAAGTGAAACATTCAGACCCCACACTGAAGGGGACCAATTTTAAGGCTGTCTGCCATAAAGCCAACTTTACGATTGCTGGAGATCGACAAGTATCCATCACACGTTATATTTTGCCACTGACCGGAGTCATAAAATCCATTTGTTATTCAGTATTTATGAAGTCATGTGACTTTTTTTCCTATATGTTTCATTTTTAAAAAAATTTCAATGGCTTTCATACTCTCAGAGCATTGACATCTCTCATTTCCTAGAAACTTTTAAAACATGCACTAGTGGAGACCTCTAACGGTTAGATTTTTTTCAACAATGGTAACAGTTAAATGTTTTATATTTTAGCAAAAGATTAAAAAAAAAGCAAAAGACGATCCAAATAATAAAAATGACTATCGGCAATTGAAATCAATATTCGTATTACATTTTTATTGCATCTACTTTGGTTATTTGTTCAATAGTGTGTTTCGATTCATTTGCTAAAGTGGGCGTTTACATCGTTTACTAGCTTTAATCCAGCGTCATATTAATTGCTGCTAATTTCAATAGAGCTTGAAGGCGGTGTGTATTGATGGACGATAAATAGACCATGGCTTAATCCGCAAAGTGGGATTAGTCAAATGGCAATAGCGGTAGCTATATCTAGGGATGTTATCACAACCACATAAAGCAGTTCGATAATGCTATTTAATGGGGATATTTCTAAGTCCATTTAATTACCATAATGAAGATGACAAGCCTAGTACTTGTGACGTTTAATAGTTGAATTTAGGCTCTGCACTGCTTGATCAGAAGTGGTGACTCCTTCCGGTCAGTAAATGAAGTTCTGAGTTAAACCTTAAGGCAGGTCTCTGAAAATTTAGACAGTTGTTCTATTTTTAACCTTTAGGCAGTTTTCTGAGTTAAATCTTAAGGCAGTTCCCTGAATCAAACACTTTTAGGCAGCTGTTCTAATTTCAAACTTTAGGCAGTTTTTTGAGTTAAACCTTAAGGCATTTGAACCTTAAGTTAATCAGCATTATGGATTATCACCTGTCCTGTTTATCGATGAGCAATTAATTGTTGATATCGTGATCACCATCTGTTAACAATCAGCTTCCCAAATAAAGTGAAGAGATGGACAAAGGTTTAAGAAATCTGAGTTGCTATTTTACCTTACAAAGCTCTGTGCCAATGACTAGTTCTGGTCATCCATTAACTACCACCTACGAGAAAATAGCCAGCATTATCTTCGTTTTATACGTAGCTAAACGGGCTAACTATGTTTCTTGAAAAATGACTGCCAAGACAGTGAATAAAATCATAGCAACTTTATATCTCTTGCATTATTTATTCTCTTGCGTTGTTCGTGTAGGGATTCGCATACATACGGCGCCCATAATAACCAGATTTAACTATGATGCAGACTACATAAACTTTCCTTTAATCATCAATAATGGATTAGGCCTAACTTCCCAGCCAGTGTATAGTGAAGCGAATATTATTTTTTCTTCTTTTTTTTTTCTGTGCTAGATTTGGCCATAATGCAAAATTCACCCCATAAAACGAACTCTTCGCTGGAGCGTGAGTGCATAAGCCATCCAGTAATTCCGGTATCATCCATAAGTACTAATATAGCCCCTCTTGCGAAATTAGCTTACTGTACCATTACGCAGTGGTCGGTTTTGTTAGCTTTTACCCGAAGACCTTTTGTATAAATAATAAGTACCGCCTCAGTGGGCCGGAGTTAGCAGCTTTTGCTTAGTCTAATGTCGACCATAACTCGTGATTTCGCGGGTAGTTGAGGCACGTTCCGTGGAACGCAAGCCCTTCGGGAATCGACGTGACTACCGGTAGGAAACAACATGCGTCCTCGTGCTTGTTACAACGTGATCGACAGCACACTGTCTCTTCCCCCCCCCCCGTCCACCCGCCCCTTCTCTGAAACAAACCTCAGTGTACGATTTGTGCGCTGTTCTATCTAGAATTACGAATTATCCCAGATCCCTCTTCTCCCCCCTCTTCTTTGAGTACAGCCAAAGATTTGTGCATGATACTGCCGAACGTGCAATACTTAAATGCGACACTTTGACATGTACTTAACGTTTGATAAAGGTGTCCATTTACTTCAACAAGTGCAGTCAAAGTTTTAGACAAAGTCTAGCTTTCCTACGTCAGTTTAATCGTCTGCTAACGCATCATATTAGCACGACTTGTTAAGTTATACTTGCTCGCTAGCACGTTCCACCTGAAATGAGATGCATGCAAAATTGCTTTTAACAATGGCTCACCCATTACTTCGCAAGTACGGTTTCCCAAGTTGATAACTTCTTAAAATATTTACAATCGTTCATGAGTTTCTTATACGTTTTGGTTAATATCTGTCTCTTTTCATCTTAAGTTTTTCGACATTAGGACATTATATTTAATACATCAAATTCGACTTATTATAATCGGAATATCCAGAGATGTTCTTCTTAGTATGAGACAAACATTTATAATAATATTTCAACTAAAGCTGATTAACCTGTGCAATGCAGAGGCAGAGCCTCCCTAGCTCAATTGGTTTTGATCGAGCCCTTTGGTTAGAAAGATCTGGGTTCGATTTCTCATTTATGGTGTGATGAACCTTTATAAAGACTTTACGATCAAGGGGCTAGCAAGTCACATGTGGGAGTGGAAGATTTTCATCCCTCAAAACAGGAAAATCGGCCCGTGAACACACACACACATCTACAAGCAGATAATACTGTCTTGTTCCATCTTAATTGAGGGACACTGTAACCAGTTCTTGGGCCCTGTCACAGTAGTAGCCTCAATATTTAATTATGATAAGTTAGAGATAGGGGACTGTCTGGAATACTATGATTGCCGACCTCCAAATTGGAGCAGCTACTTAAGAAGAAGAAGAATATCGAGGCGTGACTCCTTCCAGAAACTGTTTGAGTCCGCAAAACAGTAAAACAAGCCGAAGAACACACAAACATAGACTACAAATACAATACTGACTCAGGCTACTAATACTCATACATAATTCTCAATCTTAGTTGCTTTGCTGTAATCTAAGTCAATCAAAGTAATCTTAAAACGAAAGAAGCATCTTAGAAGATATTACTTTACATCAGATGATGAAAGTAAGACATCGAAGAAGATATATTTCCGTCAATAAGACGATTATATATGTACATATAGTAATTATCTCATCAAGTTATCTATAAGATGGCGGAAGTGTGTATGGTTACAAAAAAAAAAAAAAAAAGAAAAGAAAACGTGTCCATTTTAAAAACTGAATTCTAGTATTTCACATTTAATAATTTTTTGGCATAAATTTTGCTACACTTAACAAAGTTCACAACCCGAAAGGAAAAGTTCTTCCAAAAATATGAATATCCATGAAAATATTGTTGTTGTTGTTGTTGTCCTAATTCTTTTTTTTTTTTTCACTTTAAGAAAATACAAATTTAAGAATGAAGTTTACGATATCCTTCAAGACATAAACACAATTTATAAGAAACTATCCGAAAGAAACAACATTACGTCGTGCTTCCGCTAAAAGTATCTCAAACTAAATCGAATTCACAATTTAATACTGAAATGATGTCATTTCTGTTCGAAATTAAATCAGTGTACGTAACAAGAATTCAAAGAATTTTATTAGAAATCCCAAGAGATGATCTTTTTCGGTCTATTTTCTCTCTCTCTCTCTCTCCCCGTACTATAGCTGCTATGTCATTCTTCAGTAACTCTCTATTTGTCTCTGATCTATCTGTGCGCAATATAAAAAATAAACTGCTTGCACCTAAAAGCATTTCGGTTTATTTATTTGTTCTGTTTTGTTATCTAGCAGACAATAACTGTGAGTCGATGACTTTTGATCAAAATAAGTGCTCATTAGTAGACATAATGGAAGTCGTGCAAGTGAGCCGCTGGGTTATATAAGGGTAAGAAAAAACATGTTGTGAAATCAAGCGAAATAACACCAAATATTTCCTTCTGTCAAGTACCGGCCAGTAGTAACAATTCCAAGGCGTTACTAGACATCTTTTAGTTCAATAGTCAACACATCGTCGGAACTGCATCATCCCCGTATGTGTGTGAGAGAGAGAGAGAGAGAGCTTGTGTGATCACTACTCTGGAAAATCTAATTAGGCCAAGCCTGGATTGGTTACCGTTTTTAGGTCTGCTCGGAAAACACCTCACCATTGTTTGCTGTTCACAGAGCCTTTTAGAGATGTTGCTAATACCTCTTTCTTCGTAGATATTGCTTGTGTGACAAGAAGATAATTCAAACAGCTTGGATAGCTTCCACTTCACTACCGTGTGCTGACTATTTTAATAAAGATTTCGTCAAAGATGTCATCGTTGCATTTTTTTTTTTTTTTTTTTTTTTTTTTTTTTTTTTTTTTTGGCAACCGGAAACCTTGATGCTTTAAGCTCAATACTTGAACGTGCTGTTTTAAGAAGGAATTAATAAAACTCTTTTAAAGTTTGTGTTAAAGTGTCGAAAGATCTGGTTTTCTGATGTCTAGCTATTGGCAAGAAAGTATTTATGAAGTTTTCTTTCTGGCAAAGAACAAAACTTTTAAAACTTCGGCAAAGTTGTACAATTTAAAATCAAAATCAATGGGGAAATATTAGTAGATGAATAGAGTTTAAACGCTTAGGATGGACTTTATTTACGACTTCCCAACCTTATAAGAAAAATAAGACTAAATTTACCTCGTCCATAAAATTATTTATTTTTGTTTATTTTTTGGAATTCAAGATTACTTGATTTATTTTAAGCAAATTATTATGGGAGGATGAAAAAATTTTTCGAAAGTTTCAAAGACATCTCTTCTCCCTCCCTCCCCCCCTTTTTTTTTTCTATAGCGTGTGAACTGCTATTGTTTTAGATGATGTAATTTAAGGGTGTAAAACTCTGGGGGGGGGGTAGGAACTTCAACAACTTCAGGTATGATGACACAGTCCTTATATAGCTGAATCTGAAAATGATCTTCAAAACTTAGTCACAGAAATTTACAACAGAAGCTTAGACATGGGATTAATTATTAACCTAAAGAAAACAAATTGCATGATTATATCCAAAGAACCAATAAATAAGAAACTAAATATAACTGTTAACCAAAAGAAAATTGAACAGGTTCAGTCTTTTATGTATTTGGGACAAATGTTCACAGACGGAGGAAATTCTCTTAAAGAAATAAAAAGAAGAATAGAGATAGCAAGAAACGCCTTTACTGATATGAAAACTGTTCTAACATCCAGAGACACAAGAAAAAGATGAATAAAATACTACATCTGGTGAATCTTCTCTACAACAGTGAAACTTGGACTCTAAGTAAAGAAACAGAGAAAAAATTAGAAGCTTTCGAAATGCGGACCATCAGAAGAATGTTGAAAATACCATGGACAGAGAAAATGAAAAACGAAGATGTTTTAAAGAAAGCAAAAATGAAAAGAACATTAATGAAAATCATTAAAGAGCGAAAACTTAAATATTTTTGGACATCTAACTAGACAAGAAGGCATTTAGAAATTAATATTAGAAGGAAAACTGGATGGAAAAAGAGAGAGCGGTAGATCCGGGAGAATGTGGTTTGGAGACATTAAGAAACTGGAATGGGTTGAATTACCAGAAATGTTCCAGAGCAACAAAAGAAAGAAAAAGTTCTGTGGCATGGTTGCCAACCTCCTTCTAGGGGGGGGGATGACACTTGAAGAAGATATAAGGATGGAAAACAAAAACTTCCGTTACACGTATGAAATCTCTGAGATAGTTCCCAAAAGACGAATACTTCGGACAGCAAGAACAAACTGTATTTGACTCCAGAGCTGCATAACGAAGGTTGCCATGGCAGCCATTCAGTTGGTTTGCTGAAACAACTGAATCTTCCTTTTGTCAATTATTTGTTAAGAATTAAATACATAAAAGTGACTTACAATTATGTAAGCGTGCTTTATGTGTAGTATACTGATCCAGCTACAACATTATTTGGTGGACTAAGAAATCTGTTAGGTATATTAAAGAAACACTAACGCTATCGACAGCTTTCATTTCGTTAAATTGATTTGTTTATCTCTCTCCCCCCCCCCAAAAACAAGGCTTCGATATTTGTAAAAACCTGCTTTACATAACTCTGTATACTTTCTTCTTCTTTACGGTGTTGAAGATTTCTATTCCTTATAACCGCAACACGAGTATAAAGCGTTTGGCCCTCCCGGTGTATCCTATGTCTATAGAAGCGTTATGTTCTCAAGGCCGGTTTGCCTCTTTACGGGAGGCAAAAACCACAGATAAACTGAGGAGAAAAACCCAGTCTTTGTCCCAAGACCGGCTAACTTGACTATGTCAGAGAAATTTCCTAAGCTCCTCACGTTGGCGACGGGAATCGAACCCAGAACATGCATACGATTGCGAAGCGCATAGCCACTCAACTAACCGCGCGGACTATTTAGTTTCTATAGTTGATAATTCTTACATTTAAAAATGGAGTCATACGCCTTAAAACTCACTAGAACGAAAGAGATTTAACATATTATTAATTCAATGATTTTAGTATTGTGACAGATTATTCAATTTTCAACTATCCTGCTTCTGTCATCAAATATCTCTCCCTGCGTTTATTAATTTTTCTAAGAAATGCATCGATAATAAATAATAATAAAAACTCACAGACGGCATCCAGATAATGTCCATTCAATTCTATGGACAATTCTCTGTCCATAGCACATTGATATTTTCATACCAATATATTTGGATATAAATCTCGGTAATTAAGAGACTTAGGGAATATTTCGCACGTGAATAAACGGGCATCACGCTTTGAAGTATATTAACGAGAAGGTCCTAACCAATGGCTGTCCTCTCTCGATATTTACTCACTGCATTGCTATAGCGAATTAGACGAATAGGAGACAACAGTAGGCGCCCAAAGTAGTTCAATGGCTTCGGTTTTACACATTAGGATGAAACCCATCAGAAAGTGGGGATATCTTCGGTATCCAACTAAACACTCGACTGCCATCTAGACTTAAACTAGCTCTTCCAACATCATTATCAAAGACTAGTTTCGGTTAACTAAGTTACAGACGGTGCCGGTAGCACAAAGCGAGCATGACTTACATCACAATTTTCCTGAAAGATCCAATGAAGTGAACAGATTGTGACTTAATTCGCTTTCAGGAACAGATCAGAAGACTCGAAAAGCCTTAAGTTCCACTTGAGAACAAACTGGACTCGGTGGAAAGTGCTCGAGTGTAACTGGATTTAGCCCAATGAAGACGATAAGTAGAGCAAATGATTCCATTCCCTTGCTGTGTCGTCCCGATAACGAAGATTAACGAACTACTTTTACCCTAATTCATTCTGTCGATTCTCCAAGCAGAACAATACAAATAGGCCTAAAAGCTTCTCTAATATTTTTCACGTTGATTCCATTGAAAGGAAATTCACCAATCCTACGCATTTTTAAATAAACTTCGTCAAGCTATGCATTATTTTATTTTTATTTTTTTTTCAAGAATGATTTCCTTTTTAATCTTTAAGATATAATGGCTATTACTGCTGGGGAATTTTAATTAAAAAACTATAATGTAATCACTGGTTAGAGCTAGCACAAACATAATGCTATCGGAAACACATAAACAAAGGCATCTCTGTGCCATCTACACATATTTGCTAATGGCATTACTTGAGTAGAAAGAAATTAGCAGATAAGGTTTCCATACGATGCTAGGAAGAAGTTATTTATATTTTTGATGGATGATACTAAAGAAAGGTTAATTAAAAATGTTATTAGACACTTGCTGTTTTAAAAAAATCCGCTAACATTACAGAAATTGCTCAAGAAGAAGCCGAGTATTTTAAATAAAAAAGAAAGGCGTTGAAATATCAGTGAGAGCATTACATGGTTAATATATTTTTGCCTATTTTTACAGTAGTATAATCTTGCTTGCAACAAACTATTATTTGTTGCGAATGTAAAAGCTGCTATTCAATTGTTGTAACGTCAACAATTAACTTGACGTATTTCAACAATTAGAACAATTAAAAACTAAACAATTAAAACAATTCGTTTCTCTATTTTTGAATCGAGCAATTGAAATAGACTAAGTTTCTCGCGTGCACTATTCAAAAGAATATTTATTGTTACGTTATTTAATTGTTGATACGACAACTATCGGATAACAACAATGATAATTGCAATGATATAGATAAGCATTCTTTGTTTCTCTATTCCCATAATAATAACTATAAATGCTCTGCATATAAGTTCGCCTTAGAAAATTACATTCCTGACGTATTCATAAGTGCAACACATCCTTAGCATAGGGATGTTAGAAACATTGTTAGAGTATCTTGTAGAATAAAAAGAAAAAAAAAACGAAAAGTCAAAAATTCTAACGAATCCCGACTTCCGTTGTTGCAGATCTTTCTCTCATTAACCTTACAAGGGGGAAACGAAAAGGAGGGGTGGTGGTGGACGATTATTGTGTGAGTCCAGTATACGGTTCCGCCAGCACTTACTTAGAGCGTCCTAACAAATTATCCGCATGGTATTCAAAAGTGAAACCAAGTAATTAGCCATGGCAGATTTTTAGTCTGCATTCTCTTTGCCAATGTACAGATGGGGCCAAGAGAACTTCGTCGTTTTATAGCGTGACATACAGACACTCGCACGCACCAGGACTTCTACTAGAGAGACAGAGAGAGAGAGAGAGAGAGAGAGCGAATCGCTTCACGAGAAAATATTTAGAGAAGATTACCTGTCATTAGCAAGCGGTGCCGTTGTTATCAGACGTGACATTATGTCTGGTCGCTCAGTCTTACATCGCTTTACCCGCAACTGCGGTATTTAACCGGCATTAACAGTGTCGGGTCGAAGATAGGGAATATTCGGCGGGCAGATATCTAGAAAATATCGGCTTTTTATCGTATGCAGAAGTGACAAGCTGAAAACTCGTAAGAAGGTTTTTTTCCCTCCTATTTTTTTTGTTGTTCTTAAAAGAATAAGATGAAATACAAGTTAAAATATTTTTACTATATATAGGAACAAAACAAATGTTTTAATTGCATAATCACTGAAGGGAAATGAATACGAAATAGCAAGTGAGAATTAATTTCAATCAAGTGTCATTAGTGAAGCGTTTTAATTTTCTTGAAGATAGTGAATTCAGTTGAGACTAACACAATGAAACACACACACACACACACACACACACACACACACACACACACACACACACACACACACACACACACATTTAATCAGAAAAAATAATATTTACGCATATTTAATTTTTTTTTTCTTAACGCTTTTAAAACACTACAAGTATGTATTATGCGTGCTAATCCATTCTTCTATTATAGTAAACATTTACGCAACGCTTTGTTGAAGTCAACAATTGAAACCGCCAGTAACAGCAACAATACGTTTATTGCGAATCGCCTCAACAAGCAGTATTGTTGATTGCATTTCCAATTTATAGCATTTATGATCATAACGTTTCAAGTATTCATAATAATAATAAGTTGAAATGTTCACGATAAATATTGTTGTTATTGGAGGTTCCTGTTGTTGATTGCAACAATGCGCGATTGTTCACTAAGACGAAACTTTCATTACCTATTACACGTGGTAATCAACTTTTTCTTTATAGTGAACAATGATATTATTGGAACCAGAGGAACCCCCAGTAACAATATTTTTATTGAGAACATCTCAACATGCAATATTGTTGCAATATCATGGCTGCATTTCTAACTTATAGCATTGTAAGAAAGAAATGCAGTGGAAATATCTCAACAATTCTGTTTTATCTACCGAATGGGAAAAAAAAATTAATTCTAATCGAGAAAATTCTTGAAAAAAAAATTAAAAAATTAAAAAATACCCGTTTTTCCAGAAGTTTGTCTAGAAAAAAAAATTACCTGCTAAAAAAAAAGGGAAGTTATTTTATTAAAATGGAGGATGTTATGGATTCAGCCATATTTTATAGCCAAATATATAAAACAAAAACTAAAAAAATTTCTAACATTTAGTAGAGTGCTTATGAGAATATAACTGTCAGCTCAGAGTTGCCTTGGTATGCAATTACTCTACTCAGGAGCATATTCTCTTTTCCACATTAAAATATAATATAAATTTGAATATTATAATTAAGATATTATAATAGAGAATATTAAGCAGCAAAATTTTATAATAAAATATAATTGTATCTATAATATTCATTTTTATTTTAATAAAATTCTGTTAATTTAATGTTAGGATCAGTAAAACTTTTAGCAATTATTTATACACCTACCAATAGTTCACTTATTATGGATTTAAGAATTTAACATGCAACTGCTATAGTGTGAGAGGATCAATCGACCGTGAGATGGGTGATCGATTCATTCAATCCAATACCATTGGAGGGTAATGGATGGCAATGCTGTAGCCAATGAAGTTCTAACTGAGGCTCGGCCATTGCTGTTACCCTCCTGCCATGATCAGAACTTTAATAGCTCGATAACACCTTATTCCTACACTGTCCTCTACAGATAACGGGGAAGATGAAAAGCATTCTTGCTTCGCCCCTTTAAGCCAGTCCTTATAAGGGCTATAGTGTGGTTTATTGTGATTCGGGATCTTGATCTTGGAAGTGAACAGAGTGACAGTGATTTTGGTCAGTTCGGTTAAGATTTTATAGGATGTGCATTCGTACTGTAAGTTAGATGTTATTCAGTGGTGATATCTGGTCTTAGAGCTACCGTGGGAACTTGTAAAGACTTCGTTACTCATGAGAATTCGCCGTAAAGTCTATATTTCCAAGTCGCGCTGTTCATTGTCATTCGAGTGTGTTTTGAGTGTTGATTGCGGTCTCACGATGCGTGATGTATTTTGCGTTTATACGATATACGGAAGTCCTTGAGATCCAGCTCAGGTAAGCATATATTTGAATATTTTAAACATGACTAGTTTAAGTTCCGATGACTTTATCCAATCGTTGGATAAGAAGCTGGCGTTCGACCTCCTCAAAAAACTGTTGAAGGAATTTGAGGTAGAGTGGCCAGGGTTTCTAAACCTATATTCAGCGACAGACGACTCCACAGAAGGGGACAACTCAACACCAGGGGAAGAAGGGAAGACGAACCTGATAATCTCTGCTCCCACTCCAAAACATGATACAGAAACCCATGCTCGGAAAAAACGTAAAACAGCGGAGACTCAGATAAACGAGGGATGGAAGAAGATACCCCCAACACTGACTTCTCCACACCCAACAACGAAACAGTTCCTCCAATTGTTCTATGAGAAAAAGAACGTTGGACGGCCTTTAGGCCTGTTATGCAAAACCACCAAATTGCCGATTCATGGGCAAAAAACATAGACGACGGAGTTAAAATCCAGCCTGCGACTACAGGCTCCTCACAAAAACCATGGATGAGTCAAATATTAAATATCATACTTACTCACTGAAGTTGGAGAAAAACCTAAAAGTTGTACTCAGGGGAATAACAGAAAACATCTGCACAGATGAAATTACTGAAGACCTCTACCTCCACGATCTCCCACCTGTCTGAAAATCACAACAGAACCACTAAAGAAAAGGGCCTCGTCGGGCCAGTGCTACAGAAGTCAGAAATACGGACACGCACAGAAACTCTGCAGCGCAGACTACAAATGCCTCAAATGTGGGCAAAACCACCCCACAGCAACCTGCTCAAAACCCAGGACCTCACCAGTCAAATGCGCGAACTGCGGGGCCCCCCCCACTCGGCAAACTACAGAGGCTGCAGTCACTACCCTAAGAATAAAACAGACAACGAAAGGAAACAGATCTTTCAACGCTGCCCACAGGCACCAGAGTGGACGGCTCCCCAGTTGCCTGACACCCAACAAAAGACAACAAAATACCAGCTCTCACAAATGGAAAATACCAACAGTCCGGAAAGCCACCGTCGAAGCAGGACATACGCCGAAGTAGCCCGCTCATCCAAAGATATCCAGCAGGAACAAATTCTTCCAAACATGACAACAGTCATCACAGCCTCATTGGCAAACATGCTTCAAGACTTCAGTAAGTCAAACCCTTCATCAAACTCCACAAGATTTCTAAAAGAAACTCAAACCATATTATCAATGCTTGTTAATGAATAAAACTAGATTACTCCCAGACTCGCTACAGATCGCCGCTTGGAATGCCAATGGCCTAAAAAAACAAGACACTGCAGTTTCAAGAATTCTCTCACAGATACAACCCTGACATCATCCTAATTAATGAAACTCATATAAGACCTGTAGACAATCCAACACTGAGAGACTACACACTATATAGAAATGACCGACTGGACTACAGAGGTGGTGGTACAGCCATATTTATCAGGAACTGCATCAGGCACAATGGAATACTCATTCCCCAACCTCCAACCTAGAACTCACCGGTGTCGAAGTCCACACAAACTCAACTGAAAGACTTAAAATCTACGCCGCCTACAACTCCCTTGCTAAAACGCTGCTATTTTCTGACTTGGATGCTGTACTAGGCACAAAGGAATCCATCATCGTCGCTGGGGATTTAAACTCCAAACATCCCTCCTGGAACAGCAGAACCACAAATAAAAATGGCCGTACCTCTTCAGCTACACAGGATTAAACAACGCTGTCGTAACAGGACCCACTGAACCAACCCACCACAGCCCAACTGGCACAGCCGACATCCTAGACATCGTCATCCTACACAACATCAAATACCAGCACAGCATTCAAGCACTGAACGAATTATCATCAGACCACAACCCAATCCTACTTCACTTCACTTAGGGAACAAAGACCAGTCACCCCCCCCCCCCCCAAACTTCCATTGTCTGGGAGAAACTTAGGAAAGTGCTACCAGAACACATTGGTCCGATTCCCCATATAAAAGCCAAGGAAGAAATAGACACGGCAATAAAGAACCTCACCAATCAAAAGATATCGCAACACTCGTGCTCCCCAGGACAACACAGCCCTCAACAGATTAAACAAATCTGTCCGAGAAACTCTCCAGAATCACAGGAACCAACAATGGGACAACAAGCTCACCTCCATCTCCACACCGTTCCTGAGGTTGTTTAGGAATTGGAAATTCCTAAACAACCTCAGGAACAAGCGCAAATTCCTCCCCGCTCTGCAAGCAGAACGGCACCTTGCATACACAGATGCTGACAAAGCCGAAGCCATAGCAAGAAACCTAGAGAAACAATGCAGTCTTGCATATGAGAACCTAAACATCAGCTATATATACAAGATCCATCGTAAAGTCAGGTTCACAGTACATCGTTCCGATGTCAATCCAAGCCCGATAATGCCTACCTTACCTACGGAAATAATCGGCATCATCAACCATCTGAAGATCAAAAAAGCCCCAGGTCCTGACGGCATCACTAACCAAGTCATCAAGGCACTACCACGCAAAGCCATAGCACATCTGGCAAACATCATAAACTTCATCCTCAAATGGCAGCATTTCCCCCTCAGTCATGGAAAATAGCTGACATCATCCCAATTCACAAACCAGGCAAAGCCCCACACCTACCTGAAAATTACCGTCCCATCAGCCTGCTATCCAATTTAGGGAAAATAGCTGAGAAAATCATTCTCATCAGACTCCAAGATCATGTCAACCAACTAAATGTCATTCCACAAGAACAATTTGGCTTCCGTCAAAATCACAGCAGCACCCAATAGATCCATAGACTGGTAGAATACATCACCACAGGATTTAACTGGAATCAACACAATGGAGCTGTCTTCCTAGACATCTCAAAGGCCTTCGATAAGATCTGGCACCAAGGCCTCCTCTACAAACTTATCATCGCTAACCTTCCACTAAACATGATACACCTGATCAAATCATACCTCTCCAACAGGGGGATGCAAGTCAAAATCAATGAAACAGTCTCAACCCAACGGAAAATCCTCGCTGGAGTTCCTCAAGGATTACTACTAGTCCTGTTCAACATCTATATGGAAGAGATCCCTCAAAATCTTCTTACATCCACCATCGCCCTTTATGACACGGCTATTCTAGCCAGATCTCGCCAACCATTTCTCGTTACCAAAAAACTACAAGACACAATCCTGAATCTCTAGAAAAATGATTTAAAGATTGGCGACTACAATTAAACCCCCAGAAAAGCAAAACGATACTCTTCACAAGAAGACGAGCATCCCCCAAAGGAGACATCACCCTGTTCAACTCCAAAATTCCCTGGAAAACTAAAGCAAAATACCTCGGAATAATTCTCAATAAGCGATTATGCTTCAACAGCCACATCAAGAGCACATGCACCAAAGCTTGAAAGGTTATCGGCCAGCTATAACCCCCCCCCCTTGATCAACAGACACAGCAAACTAAGTTCAAGAAATAAAATACTACTGTACAAGACAGTGATCCGTCCCACAGTTATATACGCCTCCCCAGCCTGGAGCCATACCTCCAAGACAAACATCCTCAAGCTACAAAGACTTCAGAACAAGTACCTGCGAATGATAGTGAACGCCCCGTGGTTCATCAGGAACGCCCAGATCCACCGGGACATAAATATCTCCTACATCTCTCCACTACTACGCTCCCTAGCAGAAAAATTCTTTATGAAGACATCTACGCATCCAAACCAACTAATAGAGCAAGCCGGAAACTATGACGGTAATGACCACTGGAAACATAAAAGACCGAAAGCCATCCTAACACTCAACGACGAATAACCACTTCTGCCCACTCAGGGCGAGCTAAAATAGCTCACAAATCTATCCCATCACTGCTCCCGAAACAAACAACAGGGAATATGAAAAGCGTCAAGCTTCACCCTCTGCGCCATATATGTCCTGCGTCCTGTTATAGTGTGGGGATGGACCGGGATGATCAACAATCGACTGTGAGATGCGGCGATTAATACCCTTGGAGGGTAATGAATGGCAATGCTGTAGCCAATGAAGTTCTAACTGAGGCTCGGCTGTTACCCTGGGACGCAGAGATTCGAGAGTTTCGAGTATTGAGTTCGTTCTCTTAAGGTTTTTGCCTTAAGGGAGCAATTTGAGTCTCCGGAGAAAGTGTTTTCCGGCCCGGTGAGGGGCTTTGTCGGTGAATGCTTTTCTTCGGAATATGAGCGGTTCTGCTCGGTGTTGGGGAGCCCATCACTGAGTGGAACCAAAGCTGAGATATGGACGGTCTTTCGGCCACTATGGAGTGGCTTAGAGATCGTCCGAATTTTTAGAGTTCGCCTTTACTTAAACATCGGTGATTAATACCCTTGGATGGCAGTGCTGCAGCCAAAGAAGTTCTAACTGAGGCTTGGCTATTGCTGTTACCCTCCTGCCATGATCAGAGCTTTAATAGCTCAATAACACCTTATCCCTACGCTGTCCTCTACAGATAACGGGGAAGATGAAAAGCATTCTAGCTTCGCCCCTTTAAGCCAGTCCTTATAAGGACTATAGTGTGGTATCAAATCAAACAGAGAATTTTTTTACTGTATTTAGTTTTTGTAAACACATAATGTTTTCTGTTCTATATATTTTGCTATAAAAATAGTTGAGTCTAATAATTATCTTCAATTTTAATATCTTACTTATGCCACAAATCAAATCCTTTTGGTTTAGGAAGATTGTTATTTCCAGAAAGTTGCAATGTAGAAAAAAAAAATAGAGATGCATAAGGATTTGATATTTACACATACGCATATATGAACGATATCGACTAACACAGAATGCATAGACGAAGTCATATAATGAAGAGAAACTTATTTAGAAGAAAAAGAAAGAAAGAAAAACCTTATGAATCTTTTATAAAGACTGTCACTTTTTTTGTTACCTTCATACCATATATTATAGATGGCGTAATATGACGTTTCTTTCCTCTTCATGGCTTCCGTTAGTGTACCGAACTCTCACTAAAGTTACTATTAAAATCCCCATTCAATGAATAGCAACTATTTTCTTTTGCTGCTATTGTTGTGCGGCACTTTAGTGTAAATAATGAAAAACTCTGAACAGCTTCGTGCCCCGCAATGTTGAAGCATTCTACATACACTTACAGCCTTTATAATATTCTTCGTGTTGCGGATGGAATAGCAAACACAGCTTGTTTGCTGTTACAAGGAACGGTCACTAAACGTGTGTTGTTAGCAAAACGCTGCTCTAGCCGATCATTATCGGCTGTTATCAAGCAACGTGCAAACCTTTTAGATCAATATCTACGTCAAGTATGATGTATCTAGCAAGTATTTATCGGAATAATAGCTAAAGGAACGAGGCAAAATCGTTACAACAATCAAAGAATAGGCTTCGAAGTGTTTGCTGTCTTCCTAACAATCACGATTAGTTTAGATTCTTAGTAAACGTGTGGATCAACTAGAATGTCTGCAATTAATTGCATTAAGTTCGATATTAATGTTAGTAAATGCAATATATACTGCACCTTTTATAATATGCAATTATTTAGAAATTTCTTTTTTTTTCCATGGAGGACATGCCTTTTATGACGAGATTAAGCGGATGATATTAACAGGAAGTTAAAATTGTCGTAAACAATGAGATTAACAGGAAACTCAGCATTTTTTATTGTTGTGGCAATTTCTGCACACATTGAAAATGCTTTCTTTGTTACGTCACGCAGCGCAGTGTTAATTGTTAGGTTTCTACTATTATTCAATTGAGCTTCCACATAAATAGTTGAGGAAGAATGTTAATATAGATTTCATTCAAAACTGTGAAGTAAACTAAAGAATAATGGATTACTTCACAATACAGGAACGGAGACTTAGCAAAATTGTATTATCATAGTATATCTAAAAGAACATTTATTAATTTCGTAGAGGAACTTTGTGCAATTCTATTTTAATAAAAACGTGCATAGTACTCTTACATTCCATTACGCTAGCGGTATTCTTCTGTAGTATAGTTAGTCTGTCACATGGTTATAGGATCTGGGTTCAAATCCCTATCGCTGCGTGATTTTCTGGATCTTTTCAGGCAAAAATGAGTTAAGACGCTTGGATATTCTTTTTTGTGTGCGTCTGTAATACCCTTTACTTGTTTTTACTTTGCTGGATACGAGAGAGTTTCTTTAAGATGAGCAGTTAGGAGATAAGCGAGTTGAAAACATGTGCACTTTCTGAGTCAGCTACTATTTCTGAATGAAAAGAACAAATAAAAGGCCATTAAAAGTCTTATTTGTAGGAAGGTGCTGCTGCTGTGTGAAAAAGCGAATTGCCATCAAAAAGTAATTAGTAAATTGATCTGGACCGAACTGCTTTCATTTGATCGTCATTAAATTTTGTGAGACGTCTTCGATAAAAAGTAATTTGTGTGGTCAACGAAATATTCTCTAAGGATCTGTTTAGGAAAAGGCATTGGTGTCGGATGCTCATTTCTCTTAATAACCAGCAGGGGGGGGGGGAGAAAGAAAACGAGAAATCAAATTTATTGTGTAAGAGTATACGTTTCCGGCATTTAGTATCAGATTTCTCCTCTGAATTTCAAAAAAAGTCGAATTATATATTTTTTTCTTTCTCCATGTCCTTTATTAGGATGTTTGGTACCTTTATTTAGCTCAATATCGAGCTCCGTAGCTTAGTTGGTATAGAAGAACCCCTTTGGTCGAAAAGACCCGGGTTCGATTCCAGTCCATGAAGTGAGAAACCTTTATTTGGTCTCATTCGACTAACTAAAAGTGAGTTAGCCGGTCCCATACGAAGGTAGGGGGTTTTTATACCCGAAACCTCGGGTTTTTCGTCCCCCAGAACAAGCAAACCGGCTCTGTGAATCACGCATCTACAGACATAGGACACTCCTGGAATACGATTGACCGATCTATTCGGTGGATTTCCGGTTTCGAATCGTAATAGGCCAAAAAGGAGATTTAGCTCAATACCCTAAGATAGATGCATCCGTATGAAAATATACACCATTACGTTCGTTTAGTTGACTGAAAAGGCGTACTGTCTTAGCAATTCAGCATTTAACTAAAACCAAGTATTCACTGGATCTGACCCACAGTTATCATGCATGGAGAACTGTTGTTTTCATCCTTTAGGGTCTTGGTGGAAGAATCCAATGAAGAACCAGTTTGCTCTATCACTACTACTGGAGCGGCTTCGAACCTTGTTGTTGGAATCTAGATTGATTTATTCGCACGAGAAAGACTGTCAAATAAGTGTGTGGTCCACAAAATAATCATATGAGTATGTCATAGATTGTCTTAAAGATATGAGGCAAGTAGGTTATGTCTGTCAAATAAGGTGTGATCAGCTGGCAGTTGATCTGTTTGGAAGTAAGGAAAAATACTTGCATATGAGAGAAGCAAAAACCGTTTCAGATTCCTTTTAGAGTGTTAAGAAGGTAAATTCGGATCTTTGAACCAAATTGCAAGTGCCATGCTTCCAACTGTAGCACCGAAAGAAGAGAAAAAATCGTTTCCTTATTGGTAGTTGAAGGCTTTATTCTTACTTGAGAGTGTGGTATTCGATTTTTTTCTTTTCTTCACTTACTAAAATTCATACTGTGAAGGTTAAACTTTAAATTACACACACACACACACACACACACACACACACACACACACACACACACACACACACACACACACACACACACACAAAGAGAGAGAGAGAGGATGCGAATTGTATCCATTAAACATTGAATTTATAATATAAATTTCTGACTCAGTTTTCTATTCAATTTGTTTCTTTCGTTCTTTCAAATGTACCTATTGTTTATTTCTGTAATCTCTGAATCAACAGACAACGAACTTTGCATCGCCTTTGCAGAAAGCAAAGGAAAACCACATCTTGGCAGAGGCATCGACACAGTAGGAGCAAAACATTTACTTTACATACAGAAAGATACATCAGGAGATGAAAAGCAGTCTTAGAGAAAGATGAGCGAAGGATTAAAAACGAGACAAGCTTTCCTTATCTTTGGCCACTTTTGAAATGTAAAGTAAATAATAAAGGACGGGGACACCACAAAATCCACCATAAACAAAGCACTTCAAAGAAGCACTTGTCGCTTTCGCACCATCAGAGAAGAAGAATGTAGCGTCGAGGTGGTGTAGTAAATAGAAATGGAATGATGTACGCACACACAACACTGCGGGGCCCGGTTGGTGGATTGCCGAGAATGACGCACACAGTTCCGTGGGTAGATCGCTTTTAACTCGGGGAAAGTAATAGACAGGGGGCATTGTAAATTCTTTCACGAGTTCTACAATGAAGGGAGGGAGGAAAAGAGAGCGATTTAAATGTTTCTTTATATCCGCAATAGTTTTCACATATGTGCTGTGGTCAAAGAACATTCGTCCGCAGTTCTCGCTAAATAAAAGACGACCGGATACTCGGAGGAAATCAGAATGTGTTTTTGCAGACACAAACGGAATGAACGTTTCAAGTAATAAAAATTGTATAGAAATAAGAATGCATTTGTAAAATAAAACCGATTTTCTAAATCCTTTTTTCGTTTTTTCTCTTTTACTTTCAAAATCAGAAGGGAATTAAAGACACCATTAAAAATTACAAATGCACTTTGTATGAATTTTTGCATAACAGAGATGATGCGGTGGGGGTTCATTGCTTCATTAATGCCCTTGGAGGTAATGGATGGCAACAATGCAATGCTGTACCAATGAAGTTTAACTGAGGTTCGGCTGTTGCTGTTACCCCCTTGGGAGATGAGTTTTTGAGTTCGCTCTCTTAGGTTTTGCCCTAAGGGAGCACTTTGAGTCTCCGGCACGGCCCGCTGAGGGGCTTTGTCGGTGAATTATTTTCCTCGGAATTTGAGCGGTTCTGCTCAGTGGTCGGGGAGCCCGTCACTGAGTGGAACCAACGCTGAGATTAGGACGGTCTTTTGCCCACTATGGAGTGGCCTAGAGATCGTCCGTATTTTTGAGATTTCACCTTTACTTACATAGTCGGTGATTGATTTTCAATCCAATACCCTTGGAGGGTAATGGATAGCAATGCTGTGGCCAATGAAGTTCTAACTGAGGCTCGGCTATTGCTGTTACCCTCCTGCCATGATCAGAGCTTTAATTAATAGCTCAATAACACCTTATCCCTACACTGTCCTCTACAGATAACGGGGAATATGAAAAGCATTCTTGCTTCGTCCATCTAGCCAAAAAAATAATAAATAAATAATATACACATGGACTCCGATCAAACAATGTCGTAAACTTTTTTAGACGAGTCCAGGTTCATTCTGCAACCAGATAACCGACGTATCTTGATGTGGCGTGAAAGTGGAACAAGAAATAATCCAAAGTTTGTTCGTGAAAGACCCCAACATCAAGGTGGGAGTTTGATGGTATGGGCTGGAATAAGTATAGGTGGCCATATTGATCTCTATTTTACCAGGAACGGTTCCTTTACAGCCCAAAGGTATCGCGATGATATTTTGGAACCTATAGTTCGTCCAAATGCTGTTGCTGCAATTGGAGAATTCATTTTTATGAATGACAATGCTCATCCACTCCGTGCAAATTTGGTACAAAAGTGGTTTGAGGAAGAAGGTATTGAACGAATGGATTGTAATCCAATCGAACATACCTGGGATGTTTTAGATAGGCGTGTTTCTGCTCGATTGGTGCCACCACGATCGCTTCAAGATCATGGTGGCACCTGTTTTGGCTGTTAATGGAGACCATACGTCCTATTAAAAATTAACAAAAGCATTTTTGGATAATCTTCTGGTTATTCTTGTTAAAATTATTTCACGCTAAAATGTATAATTTGTGAAATTTGTAATAAATATCGATTACTTAAACAAAATCTCATCAATTACACGCTGTCCATAAGTAAGAAATATTTATTCATGTATAAAGTACCCACTAGTTATAATTATTTTCAGAAATTTAAAAAATATATATATATATTATTCGCAATGAATATTTTTCTGTTCTTAATATCACCATTCCTCATTTTTATATTCAAGATGGTTATTTTCTTTTATCTTTATCACATGGTCACTTGTCTATCTGTGTTCTTTTTATGGCCCCCATTCATTCAGCATTACATGTCCTATGAGGGTCGTTTGTGAGTCAAAGTTAGTTAAATTGGTGGCCCTGCTCTAAGGCCTTGAACTTTTCTATTATATACTTTTCCCTGTCTCTTCTGTAATTATTTCTTTAATATTTAGGTGTATATTTCACTGATTCATTTTCGTTCAACTCCTTCTATAATTCAGTCCTTCGTTGATCCTTCAGATACACGATCTTTGGTTTCTTCTGTCTTTTGAAATCGTATTTGTAGTTTATTCACTCTCCTATAATAATTACTTTGTATGAAAACGGAGTTTCTACAAAATTTCCTGTTATTCACTCAAACATTTGTCATTCCTGCATGTATTTAAAAAAGATGAATAAAACTGAGTTTGGCATCATCTGATGAAGTCTAACTTATAATCTTAGTAATTTTTCTTTGCATTTCTTAACAATTCCGAACCGCATCGATAATTCTCTCTTTTTCAAGTTTGTTTTTTTTTATGATTAGCACATGTTACATTCGTTTCATTTGTTTTATTCATTTGCACTCGCTGTTCGGAGCAGATTAAAAATAATCAATATTTAAATTTCTTTCTAAATTTGCGTCCCATCTCAGTTTTAGTTTCATAGTCTGTTCTGTTTTCTTTGAATGGGACCAATTTTCATCATAAAAATGAATCAATACGATAGTTCCAGTTCTAATATGGCTTAACGTGATGGAATTAATAAAAATGGATACGTAGAATAGCTAATAAAATTTGTCAAGTATTTCAATGTTTTAATCAACATATTTCAAGTCAAAAAGTTAGATATCGTGAGATATTTACATTAAACCCATCTATAAAAGGCTGTACATTTACACGTTTAGTACCTTCGGCAGACCAATGGTAAGATAATTCCTGTTTTAGAACAAAAATACGAACCCTTATTTACACCGTTTCATGCCTCTAATAAGCAAGTGAAAGCAAAGAACAATGACAATCATATCTCAGTTAAATATTTATAAATACGATAAATAAAATAAACCTCTGTACAGCACAAACCCTAAACGACTTCATATTCAAGTGATGAGAGCTTGGTCCACCTTTACCACGAGTTGCCTCAGTCCTGAAGATACTTCAGGCGCAAACTTTGTTTGCTCACACTTGGATAAAGGATTAAACTAAATTCATTATAGTCTAACTAAGTAGAAAAAACTTCCAACATCTTTCTCTAAATCCAGAGTAATTTAATAATAAGGTGGTACATCTTTTGTCAACTCGTATAGATAAATGACTTCTTCATTACTTCCACTTTGGTATCTCCACTTCTGGGTCTAGCTCCCACTGACGAGACCTCAATAAAGGTCGAAACCGGTCTGAGTAGTGACCCTTTCCTTAATGCATAGCATTATACATGTTCGCAAGGAGATGTGCTTTGCATTATATGAGATACTAAGGCAAGAAGTGATGAGAGCTTGGTTCACCTTTACCACGAGTTGCCTCAGTTCTGAAGAAACTTCATATTCATATGCTCTGCTTATGAATTATGTCGTGCTAATAAATATGTAGACAGAATATAATTTTCATCGCTTTTTGCAAAACTTTCACGTTCTTGATGGAAGCCTAAAGAGTCCATGGTTCCCAAAGCAGGGATTTTGGATTATCTCGCCATTTTTTACAATTGCCTTCGAACATGTCCATACTTGTTCTTCTTACAATAGATAGTAGAATCATCCTTATTCGTATAAAATGTGGCTATATATTTCATATATTTTGCCTCAAGGGCTCACTTTAGTGAGTACGAGAGTGGCGAACCCGAGGTACCTGATGCTAGACCATACCTTATTTCATGTAATATACATCTGTTATATTATCTATAGGATGGTCCCTACTCTTATTTCTTTCTATCCTTTTATTCTTTCTTGTTTCCCCCCCCCCCAATGCTATTAGAGTAATCGAGGGCTAGGGGTGATTCTTTCAATGTTTCTACTTTTTTCATCTCTTCATGTATAGAAGGCAACGGGAAACCACTATGCTTCTACTTTTTCCCTAGTTTGGATGAGCAGTAAAGATCAAAATGACGAGCGATGCACAGCTCAGGATGGGTCCCCTGGGTCCGGAACTGCACAATTGGCTACCAGGGAGGTCACTTCTGCCTGTATGGATATGGAGCAGATTGCATGTCAATCATATGAATCTTCTTTACTTTCTGAGAGGTTCTTCGGGACACCTGACAAGAACTATATTACAAGGGAAAGTTGAGGGGAAGAGAAGACGTGGAAGACCAACTAGAGAGTGGTTGAATGACATCGTGGAATGGACTGGTTTAAGAATGATGGAAGCGACAGACAGAAAGAAATGGAGAAGAGCTGCTCATCTACTGCAACCCTCTTGCTAGAGGATGCTACCGGACGACGACGATATATTTCATGAGTTAAAAAAGTTGTATTCCTGATTACGTTTATTAGTGGAAAGCTTCTCAGTAAAGAATTATATCGAGACATAATAAGCTTAGTAATAGCGTTCACTATGTATTATATTTAGCATTGCCCTTATCCAGACCTTTCTACTCTACACATTATCAATGTTATATATATATATGTATATATATATATATATATATATATATATATATATATATATTTCTGTTGCTAAACTCATTAAGCTTGTTAGATTTCAAGTAACGTCGTAGTTCATTATGAATTACACTCTTTTGAAATTTGGTAGACTCGTTGGTTTCCCATAGGACTTGAGTCAAAATAAGCTTTTTAAGATATTATAACGTAATTGAAATTTACATAGCTGATTGGTTCAGTAAAAGCCAATGGTTTTTTAAAATGCAGTGAGAGCATCGTTCGTATTCCTTTGAGATGATATGTTTACATCACAAGTGCATCGTAGTCAGTTAGACGGGTTCTACTAATATAAGCTCTACTTAAGAACGCTGTATCTCACGAAATTAAAAGTAAAGTTTAAAATAAAAAAAAAGACTTTGTCGAATCTACGAAGCATATAAATTTAAATTAACTCTAATCTAATAAGCTTTTTAAAATTCAGTCCTATGGGATAGTAGCGAATTTGCCAATTTTTAGAAGGATTAAAAGTTCATTACATTATCTTTATAAAGGAGTTGTACTATCGCTGACACACACACACACACACACACACACACACGCACGCTAGTAAAGACTTTTAATGTTGAAAACGACTGTAACGAAGAACTCGATCTCCCTCAAGCATAGAATAATGATGAATTTTGCTATTTAATGGAGAATAAAACTAATCATGGAAGGCAAATCTCGTTTCTTCGTATTTCACAAACATTCAAATACGTATTCGCATTATTTTTTTTATTTATTTTTCTTTTACGAATTAAAACTTTATTTGCTATTTGTCAAATTCGATGAAACAAATTATTTACTTGAAATAATGATTTAAATTACTGAAATAAGTAATTAACATTCATATAGTCGAAAGACCAAATGATGTTTGCAGTAAAGCCCTTTTCGTAAAGTGAAATAGAATATCAAATCACAGTGGCTCAGAACTCCCTCCCCTCTCTATGAAATGATTTTCACCCGTAATAACTTGGGAACCGGGAACTGATCACGAATTTTTGTACTTTGTATGAACGCCACAATAACGAAAGACTTCTCAATATCACATTTCCTACATCTCTCTGTTCAAAACTAGAAGAAATCAACATGAGGAACTGTGATCTTTTGATATAAAAATAGAGGGGCTCGGTATGTTATTAAAGAAATAAAATAGTTGCAAAGATTTATTTAATTTATTATAAAATCATATGAAATATTAATAAAATTTCATAAATCGAAAAAGTTTTGAAAAAATTTATAAAATTTAAACAAAAATCGGAAAGAACTTTAAACACCATTTAAAATAACGTATCATTTAATAATATTAAAACTTAGGAAAATAATACATCTTAGAAATGCATTTTATTTGCAAGAGGAGAAAATTTGCAGATTTTATTAACATGTTGTGTTATTTTTACTGCAAATCATTTCTAAAGTAAAAGGATTTGCTGCAGATATTTGTGTGAATTTCTTGGAAATAAACTTCCACTGTAAATATTTTGCTAAAACGGATATAGGATTTATACCCGCGCTCAGGTGGGCTACTTGATCATGCATATGATTAGATAGATTTGTTATTTCCCTATTGGGTACTTTTTGTAAAGAGCAAGTCCGCTTCATCTATTTATTTCTGTTCTCTTAAGTTATTAAGTAAATATGTGATTCATGCCTATAGATTATCGGTTCATATAATTCATTGCACCTTTTAATAATTAAATGCATCTCCCAAATATGGAAATTCTCTTAATGATTGGGTATTTATATATTCTGAAACC
The DNA here is from genome assembly GCF_054136105.1 of Typopeltis vanoorti. Classification (NCBI taxonomy): domain Eukaryota; kingdom Metazoa; phylum Arthropoda; class Arachnida; order Uropygi; family Thelyphonidae; genus Typopeltis; species Typopeltis vanoorti. Next base: position 20,208,108 of record NC_143571.1, read on the forward strand.
AACAGATTCTTGATTACAATCAATAACATCTCGATACGCAAACAGAAAGTACGAGACTTTTTCTCGGGACTCGTTATACGAGGTACGTTCAGCAAGAGTTGTTGAACTTGTTAGTGGAGCAAGGTTCTCTCTTCCTAGCACGAACTTGTTACAATCATCGATAGCGATGTTTCTAATGTCCTCACTGCATGTTTTCATTGAATGCTGTACATTAGAATTTAGATCATCTCGCTCAATTATTTTATTAATATTCGTTTAATTTTCAACCAATATAAAATTATGGTGCTCATAAACTTGACTTCCTTATGAATTATTAATAAAGCAAAGAACATACTAAAAGTAAGCAAAAAAGAGAACGGATTAAATAGATGACAATAAGAGGAAGCAAAAGAGAGATAAGAATTTTACTGGATGACAGCAGGATAGGGGGGGAAAGTAAGAAAGAAGTAAACTGCAAGAAGGAAAAGCAGAGAGCTGATACCTAGCAGTGTTGCCTTCTTATCAGCACGCAGCCATTATTCACCGGAAGTTTGTAGTCTGTTTTTCGTCCTTCTGTCATTTCTGGGGCATAGGTTGTTAATTATGATGGCAGAAAACATCCCAGCGTGTGGGCAAGGCAGCCAATATGAACTGCACTTATTCGTGTGTTCCGATAATGAAATATGACGTTGTCAGCTCTCCTTGATCAAGGAAAGGTTACTACAAACCTTTGCACATCCTCATCATCCGCAGCTACAGCAACGATGGAGTGTTTACACACGTCTAGCGAGGCTCGGAGAGCAGAGCGTCATCTGTAATTAGTGATCCCACTCCAACGTACTTGGCGTCTGTTGCATCGAGCTTGGTTTCTACCTCAGAGATCATTAATTTCTTCGGTTATTATAAGACGGGCTGTAGATGCTCCAACCCCCCTGTATTCGAACCTCCAAAATCTCTACTACGCTTTTTAAATTAAACTTAGGCCGCTGTTCAGCGTAGCAAAATTTAAGGACGTCTTAAACTATAATTGCTTCTCGCGAATCGCTACTGCAAAAATTCAAATGCATCTCGCTCTCTCTCTCTCTCTCTCTTACGGTAAACTAAGAAGCTGGTGTGATGACTGCGTTTATTTCCTTCTGTTAATCATTCAAAGCTTCTTTTCCCTTAACAACTACAACGACGATATTTAAAAGAGGGAAAAAATACTCTTAACGACATCCCTCAAGAAAACATAGCTTGTCGCTTCCTTACAGTTAGGATTTCCATTGAATTTAATCACGCCAATATTACCACGAAACACCGCTAGATTCAACTCTCATCTTTCTAATTGCTTAGTGTATGTGTGCGTGGGAGTCATCTGAGATATTATAGAACAGCTTCATTTTCTGAAGTAGGTAGGAAATGCACTTGTAGTTTATTAAGTCATCTGGAAGGATACCAAGATGAATTTGCACTGCTTTGATTAAGTAATGGGTGTGCATCAGATAATCAAAAATGGGATTGCTGAAATACTCATGATAGTCAATGATCTATAATCCATTAAGCTTGGTCAATATCATTAACAGTGTTTGTTTGATAATCTTAGATTACACCGAGAAATGAATGAAAGAAACCACATATCTAGTTTTAGTTGGTTGATATCTTATCCTGAATAGTTGGCGTCTTATGAGAGATTTATTGCTCAATATGGATTATGCAAAACCTATTTGTGGTTACATTTTTATTACATATTATGCTAAGTGTATCTTCTATCAAACTTATTTTTTATTACAAGCTATTTTAAATGTTGCTGAATCACACATTGTAAAGATTTAGAATCTTATTATTCCATCTTTTCTTCTTCTTCTGAACTTATACTTCATCGTATTCTGAACCTTTTTTGTGCGGCAACTTATTCTGAACTTTTTTTTGGACGACAGCTTATTCTGAACTTTGTGTGTGTGTGTCTACGTGCGCGATAACTTAAACCGAACCTTTTTTGTGCGGCAACTTATTCTGAACTTTTTTTGGATGACAGCTTATTCTGAACTTTGTGTGTGTGTGTGTGTGTGTGTGTGTGTGTGTGTGTGTCTACGTGCGCGATAACTTAAACCGAACCTTTTTTGTGCGGCAACTTATTCTGAACTTTTTTTGTGTGTGTGCGTGCGGTAACTTATTCTGAACTTTTTTTGTGTGTGTGCGTGCGGTAACTTATTCTGAACTTTTTTGTGAGGCAACTTATTCTGAACCATTTTTTGTGTAGCAACTTCTTCTGAACTTTATTTGTGTACGATAACGTATTCTGGACCTTCTTTGTGTGCGGTATCGTATTTGGAACGTTTTTTGTACGGTATTATGCTCACCCATCTGATGGCGAACTTATATTTATACGGAATCCTATGCCGAGTTACTGTTAATCACAAGATGCCATACAAATTGTTTTGTCCTCGTTTCTGAATCATTTTTCCATTTCTAATTAAAATTATCAAAATGAAAGTAGTCGTGGGATATAGTTATGCCTTTAGAAACATACGCAAACATTCTAGTGGAATTAGTTTCGTTCATCTAAATCTGAATACTTGGAATTCAACATAAAAATCTCATCGTGCAGTGATTGGCGAAAGAGTTCGGCGGGTCTCTTGGCTACTTGACGTGTGGAACACAAGTCGCCTATTGGTGTCTTCTAGAACTTAGACATCTACACATGTTGGCGTTAAGGGGTCTTTGGAGGCCTATAAAAACCTTACGATACCTGCGAGAACTTTCCAAAGATGGAAACGGGGAGAAATTGAAGTCTCAGAGGTAAGATGGAAGGAGAGGAAGCCATTCAGTTTTAAACTAACTGTAGACTTATCACTAGAAACAATGAGTTTCGCAAAGCAAAAAAAAAAAACACCGCTTTTGAACTTACAACAAACTTCATTCCTTTTTCACCTGATTACTTGCAGAAAATTACATAAGAATAGCCCATTCTTGTATGTTGCGTTGCGGCTTTAGCAGACAACAGGAAAGCTATCCCTGAAAAATAATGGAATATTTAATGTCCAACATGCAACAGGGCGTCCTTAGCCTGTGTCTCATTCCTTGTAAACTTCTTAAGATTTCGAGAAAATACAATTTCTTTTCCTATTTCTGTCTCTCTCTCTCTTTCTCTCTCTCTCGCTCTGTCTTTCCCCATCTCACTATCCTTTTATCCAGACCTGGTTTGTTTGTTTTTCATTCATTTCGGACTTAACTGCTTGTTTTTTACCTTTTCCATCTCTAGATGTCATCCTGTCTTTAGTTTCTTCCCCCTCTTTCTATATTTTCTGTATATTTTAGTATTTTCTGCTCCACTATTCCTTGTGTTTGTTCTGTTCTATTCTCTTATTATAACTACTCTTTCTTTAGAACTTTCTAACTAGGAATTAACTGCTATTTACTCTTGAAAAAGCAGTTTACTATTAATAGACTGTTTCACCTGAGCGCATGTATTTTCCTCAAAACAAGAAATAATACAACTTCTAAAGTCCGAAGATTCACATTTTGGTGCCGTGATCTTAAATAAGAATCTCTACGATTAGATCTCAGATGTATATATGTATGTATGTATATATATATATATATATATATATATATATATATATATATATATGCTGTTTTGTGTGTTATGCGAGATGAAAAATTCCAGTTAACAGGGAGGAAACATCTTTTACTATCTCATTAGATAGTAAAAGATCTTTAGATAAAATCTTATAAAGCAGTTCTCTCTCTAGACGAGATTTGAATTCAGACATGTGATAAATATTTAACTCCTAAGGAATTTACTTTTGGTAAAAGGATTAATATTGGTCCAAGTGTACTAATGGGTGGGGATAACTCAGATCTGAATACACTATTTATTTATTTATTTTATTTTAGTTGTTGATGGAACTACCCTCTGAATAATGAGTTTGGAAGAAACTACCGACACAGAATCTGAAATGTAAAAGACGTAAAAATGGATAGACTTTGCACCAGCAATGACAAACCATAATCAGATTTGAATTGATTAACGATAAAATCGATATCTGGACTTGTAATCGAAAACAGAATTTGGAATTGATATTTTTCGAAAATCCTAAATCGAAATTTGGATCGGAATCGAAAAAAAGTTAAAAAAAATGGAATCCGAATTTAAATCAATATAAAATATCGGTTTAAATCGAAATAGAGCAATGAGCCTATATTATTCTTCCTCCCGGGTAAGATTAGTCAATGGGATCCTATTTCAAACCATCAAAGAGTGGAACGTAATACCGCTTTTGCGGCATTACATGCAGAACACACGTCTGCCAAAGTCTGAATGAAATTTGCCACTCGAACAAACACACTAATGCAACGAGGTGAATTTTGAGCTACTCACGAAATAATACGAAATATTTTACTGAAAGTGAAGAAACAAAGGCATAATATCTGTGTTACACAAAATTAACACAGATATTATGCCTTTTTTTTCACAGTTTAAGAGATAAGTAAAACTAATTCGTTACCAGGGGGCATCTCTTCATTGTTGTCAGTCGTCATGAATCAGATGATGAGATTCTATCAGATGAATTGTCAGTCATCTGACAGAATCTAAGTTAAAGAAAGTGCTAACACATTCGACTTTAATGTCGTTTTGGATTGAAAGACGACAGAAATTACAAACATAAACAATACGATGAATTACGTGATACTCATATTTTAACATTACTGCATAATGACCAAAAGGAAGTCTACTCGAGTGGACTAACGTGGATTGCTCTCAGAATTACAAAATGCAAAGTAAACGAACACTTTAATTCCCTCAAAATGAATTATGGATAAACAAACTCACATTTAGTCACGTTTAATTAGGGAATATCCAGTCTCTCATGTAGTATTAGTAGACTGTATATTGTCTTAAAATAACGCACTCGACTGTTACTTCTCTATTAGGATATTTGAAGCATTAAACAATAATGCGAGAAGGCTAGCTAAAGGCACGCCACTGAAGAGAATACAGGACTTAGCAATCCAATGAAGTTCTGTGGTGGTAACTGTGATGCATATTGCTCTACGAACACAGCACACTAGGCTCAACAAACTTAGGGACAATAGGAGTTTGCCACTAACCCCCGTCTCTTAAAGATATTAAGAGTTCTGATGCTTTAAAGTTTATCTTCGCTCCTTCCACCCCTCATCACACGGATTTACGAGAGAGAGAGAACGAAGGAACTTATTATCATATGCCATTTCCTGAGAGAACATCTCTTGTTACCCACCGATATCAGACAGTGTGTGTGTGTGTGTGTGTGTGTGTGTGTGTGTGTGTCTAACCAGTTGCGCGTAATAACAGTCCAATGCGTGGAGCAGATGAAATTCTTGGCATCTTCAAGTTTGCCTGCCGCGAGCAGCCCTCGTGAAAAGATTTGAAATGGACATTAATTAATCACGCAGCGTTCAATTTTAATTTCAAGCTTGGAATAGCAAGGTTAGTCCCATGCGAGAGGAATCAGAGAACTCTAATTGCAAACAACATTACGCAGTAGGCGAAACGTATATATTATGAACGAGAGAACTTCACATCAACCTTTGAATATTGCATAAGGCAAACAGCATTCACATTTTAAGTATTGGCTTAGTAAACCAAGTTTTCTACAGATAAATTATTTACGATAGTAAAATTAACTTTACTGATAAAATTGAAAAAAAAAAAAGAGACCGGTCTATGATTATTTTTATTATAATTACTAAATACAGTTGAAACGATCTTTGAGAAAGTGTCGGATGTAATTGAACATAAGAATTACACTTTTATTTATATATTTGTGAATAGCTTTCTGTGAGCCTCCACTGGTATCGACGGCGCCCTTTTGGAAAAACCTATGTTCGAATTCTGTCTATGACGAGGAACTTTATCAAGACTTTTCAATCAAAGGTGAGAGACCCTGTCTCATACGAAGATGGAGATTTTATCCGCCAGAAACTCGGGTTTTTTGTCCCCCTGAAATAGGCAAACTGGCCCCATGAACAGATATTTCTACAGGCATAGAATACTATTGTACAAGGAACGCAACGACACCTATAACAATTCCTTGATTTGGATGATACTATCCATCCAAATACTTTTATCTTATGTGATCACACAATGTGATCTTCTATCACTTTTGATCGTGATCAAATGGTTGATAAAGCGAATATTTCAGAAGTATAATTAGAATTAAAATATCCGTGTTAAAAATTTTCGATTTATATTAATGACACGAAGATGGATAGAACCATCAACTATTCAAATAACTTGAATCCTTTTTCTTCTGTGTTCATCCAACCTGATACTGTTGGATGAACACAGAAGTGGAAAACTAAACCTTAACGTAAGGGGAATGTAAATATATTCCATGTAAAATAATACTCGACGGATAAAAATGTCATGAAGAGAATGGCGATTAGTCATTACATGGTTCACTTGATAATATCGACGTGATCATAGACTTATAAGTCTGATCATGAGGATATTGGTCTACGACTCAGAAGTCAACAACCGGAGTTCAGAGTCTTAACATACAAGTTTAACTGAGTAACTTGTGGAGTTCTGATCAAAGTCTGATCATGAGGATAATGGTTTACGACTCACAAGTCAGAAACCGGAGTTTAGAGTCTTAACACATAGAGTAAGTTTAATTGAACTTGTGGAGTTCGTGCTGTTACAACCTACACTTTTTTATGACTTTTGGCTGAAGACTGATAGTAATAATAATCAGAAGAAGGAATATAAAGTGTACACGAATTCTTAAAATGTCCTAAATAGAATATCCTATTTATGAAATTGAGATGCATTTTAAATATTTAAAATAATTAAATTATTCATCGATTTTGAAATACCTTCTAAATAAAATAAACCTAATTAAAAGGAGAACGTTAAGCTGGAGTACTGATGTAAGTTCCTTTATTGCGGTTATGATTATGACTGTTATTCCCACAATCTTGAATAACATTTGAAGAAAAACTTTTTTTTTTTTTCACTTCATCTTCAACATTACTTGGAGTTGAAATTAAAATCAGTAATCTCTTTCCTACAAAGCCATATACTGAGATCATTCATATCCGACGTCATATATTTAAGATTTAGAACCCACACTTCAACGATATTATCAGCTATAACAATAATAATTTTAAAAGGAAGTAAGAATTCTTCTTTCTTATCTTCCAAGATGAAAAATTGCAGCTAGAGTAGCTTTGAAATTATCCTCCTTTTATTAACTTCATTTTACGAATCAAATTCAGTCACAATAATTCATTTTGTATTACGAGAAATAAACGAAGAAAAAAAAACGGTTATAAGTTAATAACTCGATGATAAAAGTTTGCTTAATTACAAATAAAAAAAAAAATTCTGCTTATCGCACTTATTTTTTATTTGGGGGGGGGGGAGGAGAAGAATTAAGAAACATGAAAGACATTTGGTCCTATTGGAACAGCGATGTTGGTGTTTAAACTTTATTTCTACTTTCTGCTTATAGTAGTGAATGTAAGTTCTGAGAACTGAATGTCGATTTCCACCCCCCGACCCCCTCTTTTCCCCCTATCGTAGCGAATCACTCGCTCGGTTGAACTGTGTCTGCTTAGTAATTGCTCGCGTTCGCTACTGAAAGAACCAGTTTAATTTCTTCTTGGAAGCTTTCTAAGTTCGTCCGTCTTCTCCTTTTAATCTCCGGCAACTCTCGCCGACGTCTGATTTCCCTGGGGGTGAATCAGAAGAACATATTCGCGCCATGGTACACAGTGACACAAGAGCTGGATATCCCTTCTCTAAGAACCCCCCCCCCCCCCTTTCTCCTTAACATTGTGCTGATTGACGTCGACAGCATGCTTCCCTGTTATAATAACGTTGACGAGAATCTTTCCTTCGAACACCACCACCCCCTCATTGTTGCCAATATTTCGTAGGGTGTCGGATTAAAAACCGAAATTATTTCAAGCAAATAGGTGTGATTATATTCCACTCTTTCTCACGAATTTAATGTTAGGCTTTTTGGATACTGCGTTACTGTTGATCATGGATATTCTTAGGGTCCGTGATGAATACGAGTGTTGAGCATCTTTCATAGGCCATAAGGAATATCTTAACCTTTGTAACAAGCAATGTCGCTATTTTTATTACAAGATGATCTTCAGTAATGACATTATGAACACGTTTTCCAAATGTTCTTAAAGGAATAAACGGTAGAGCGAACTACTTCTTAATAGTAGTTGAAAAATATTTCCTCATTGATTATTTCATCAATTGCTAAGCAAACTATTGTGAGCTCTGTAGATCGAATCCCGTCCAGGACGCGAAGAACCTTTATTAGCCGGTCTCGTATAGACGTAAAGGAGTTCTTTCATCCAGTAAACCAAGACAGAAAAAATAAAAGCAATACATAGGATACTATGGGGAAAAAGAATTAACCATCCTATTGCTTCGGATTAGGCTTCGAACACCTGCGTGGTCCACGCTTAAAACAGGGAGGAAGTCCCGTTGAATCATTACCGTTAACGCCATAAGAGGACAATTTAATGGTTTGCAAATTATAATGCAGTCTAATACGTTTGATTCTCTTAGATGGTAGTAAAAGCCATAAACTGTTGACAGCGAATGCTGTGCACTGTCGACTTCGAGAAAGGATTTCACAAAATCGAATGATACCTTCATAAACGAAAGATTTCTCACCCACCCTGTGATGAATTCATCAATTGTGGACCTCTGTAGTTCAGCCCATTTCGGTGATGACATTTGGGTTGGAAAAGTAGGTTTAAGAATTCATTTATTTTATTTTATTTTATTTTTTTTATTATTATTTGTTTCACTTATAGTTTACTATTCAGAATGCGTCTTCAAATCCAGCATCGTCTAAATCTAATAACCATAAGAAATCTCTTATATGCTGAGCTATGATTCGAAAGAAGATGAGCTATAGTTTCTTAAGATTTCAGAATCGGTTGGATTTATTTTCGATATCACAAACTGTGATTTTTTTGACAAATAGGAATAAATACTAAAGGTTTCGATCTATTTGTCACCCTATTAATTTTATGAATCTATTTAAATGTTCTGGTTTTCTTTAATTTTCTAACTGGATATTATTTCCAGGAACGAAGAAAGAATTCACAATAATGCTCACGTTTTTTCTCAATTTTCACGCACTGTAACAACTCTTCATTTTGAATTTTAATCTTATCATTTATAATTCTTATTCTTTTATTTGTAAGCTGAAATCTGATGGTACGTTTTCTTTGTGAAAATGAGAATGTCAAAATAAAATTGACTGCAAAGAAAATATTACCACCATAAATGCGCAAAATTAACATTCATCTTCACCTTGAACATCGCAAAAAGAATTTAATTAAAAATACTGCAAAATGGAAGTGCGTTTTTATTGATTAGAAATAATAATAAAAAGAAAGAAACTATTTTAAAACGAACAACACATTACTTTGTTCAGTGGAGCTAAACAAAACTACGTTCGTCTTTCTTAGGTGTCACCGTGTATAAATTTCATGCAGCTGGATTTATTTACGAATGAATGATCCTTCCGTGAGCCCCACTTTCTCCCCCCCCCTCTCTGCGTGTGTTTACGCAAGTCCTTCCTCTTAACAGCAAATATTTTCATAATAGTAAATCGAGGTAATATCCATTGATGCGTGCTGAAGTTAAGCGACAAACTTGTTTGAATCCACTAGCTATCTCTGAAACCAATTTTGACAAAGATTGAAAATAAATGTTTAAATATTACTTTAGACTTCAAAAAATGATTTCTTTAAAAATATCTAGCGATGGTTTCTATTTGCCTTTCGTATGTTTGTTGTATCGTGATTACGGTTGGACAGGAAAACAAAAGAGGACAAGCTTAGAAGTCGAATTGTTTCGTTAGATGGATATTTTCTAAATCTAATATTTATACAGTATTATGAACAAATATAGAGCAAAGGAATGTTTTAATTATAACATTCTAATTAATGTCATCTTATTTTAAGATTAGCTTGAATATTTTCACCATTAAATTAACCTACGAGTTAAATGTTTGTATAAAATCTATTGTAGTCATTGAAGTTGATATAAGAAATATAAAAAAGGAAACTGTGAGGCTGTTGAATCGAATCCTTAGTTTGGTCTACATTCAAATATTTTTCTCAGGAAATATTTTTAGATACGCATCGAGAAATTGAGGAAAGTTTCAAGTCAAATAAAAGGATAGACAGTTCACAAAACTAGTGACGGAGAAGCAATGAATATGAATTAATTCCATTCTTGCCTTAGTAACATTAAATTAACAACCTTGTATTCCAACTGGAAATCTATTGTACATTTTAATGTGGGTAGGCTAAGGGTTAATTAATCTAACGAACTCTGTTTTAGAAATAAAACACGCCATACTTCTTTTTCAAGATTATTCCATCTTCCAATAAGCAGGGTGTCGGCATCACACCTGGAGGTGAAAATCACCTGTTATCAAAATTTTGAAAAATTTGTTATGATTTTTCGTGCATAGCGCCTTCATCATATAAATCTTAATTTTAGTCAACTCGCTCAAACTCGAACTGGAGATTGAAAATGGAAAGGATTGGACATTTTTTTGAATTACTTTCAACTTAGTTTTTTTTTTATTCAGTTTTGCATGTTTGAAGCTTGACATTCTATCGGTGTAAGGAAAAACATGTTTTTTTTTTTTTTCTTTACTAAGAATACTTTCGGCGTTATGTTTAAGTGAAGCTTTTTACTACAACACTGCACTCGAAAAAGCTTATATGATTAAGGATTAGCATTTGGTCTTTTATTACAGCGTATCAAAAGGGTTTTCTTCCTTAGAATAAAAAATCCTTTGGAAACAAAAGAAACCACTCAAACCCTAACAACAATCTCTCTTTGTTGTTCATTGGAGCCAAACAAAACTAAGTATACATTTGGTCGTTCCCTAGGTATATCAGCTTGTAGAAATTTCACGTACCCCCAGTTTATTTCCAAATGAATGGTCCTACTACGCTCCTGTTTTTGTGAGTAAAAGGGTTTTACAGTAAAATCCCTTTAAACATTACAGTGAACATGAAAAAATTGTCCTAAGAGGATAAAGTTTTTCGGATTGCACCATGATTTTAAACTCGTAGTGGAAATGAATCACACAGAAATGTACGATTTGTTTTCGCCGTAAATTTAAGACAACGAAGGTATTTTTCGGGATAAGCACTGCTGGTTGGGGAAACCGTATTGGAATCTTCATGTAAAAAAGTAGGTGGAGATGAGTTTCATTGTTCGATACGACATCAGCATTTTTACTTACTGAGGTCTGAAATAACAAAAAATCATATGTATGTATGTATGTGTGTGTGTATGCGTGCGCGGGTGCGTGTGTGTATCAATTATTTCCTCCATATTACCCAATAATAGAAATATCATAAAATAAGTAAAAATAAAGAACAAAATCCTACTAAAAAGGATAGTATATAGAGATATACTTAATATCTCCGGCACCGTAGTATACGGATTGGAATTTCTCTCAAATGGATCTTGATACGTTACTTCAGAAGAGTTCTTATGGATCAAATAAAATCAGAATTCAAACACTACTGCTCTTATATCCAAACATTGAGTTTGTAAGTAGAAAAATTAACTTTTTCTACTTAAACTTGACTACTTGAAGCAAGCAATGTCTAAAAGGGATACGTCCACTTTCTGTAGAAGAAAAAAAAAATAGAGAAAGGCAACCAGTGAATTAAGAAACGACAAATCTCTAAGGACCCATAATGCGTTCATCCTCTGTTCCTATTTCGTGATGCCGTCTCCCCGGGAGGATGCTATTCTCTAGATTACTATAGATAAAGAGCTATCAGAGCTCTGGTAATAAATCTCAGCGATCACTGTACAGTAGGATCTGAAACCTACGCACATATAACAGTGGCAGTAAAAGAAACAGATGAATCCTACTTTAATCTGTTTTTATTTGGTACAAATTAGGGTTCGAAACAAATATTTTTGGTTAGCACTTCATAATCATTGTACACCATCTCTCTCCATCTCAAACATATCAAATTCTGATTTCCTTAAAAACGTGTCTTTTCCGTATGGTCTAAATATTTTAGAAGTCAATAGATCTCCCTCTGAGATGCCGCTTACAATGAAAACGACCATAAAATTACACGCACGACTTCAGATAAGCATGGGTTGTCTGTGTACCTACTTAAACGAACCCTCTTCACATGCTAATGATAGTCGGATATGAGCCATCTTCGACTGCAGATGCCACGCTGTTTAAAAGCGATAAGTCTTTGCGTGCTTGGTGAGAAATATCAGTAAATATATACCGTCATCATAATGCGTAATTATAGTCGAACATGCTGTTTACATAACTGATAGAACTATAAAAAAAAACAGAGATTTTTTTTACCCTTTTATCATTATGAAACCCCAGTAGAAGGCTAGGGAAGAGAGGCGTGTGTTTACTTTGCTTGCGGCAAAGGCTTAGAACTGATAGACATCGCCCACGTTAGAATTTACATAAGTTAAATGGTAACGTACTCAGAGAATACAAACATCGACTTTTCATGGTCTAGTCTTAGGATGTTGTTATTACGCTGTGTGTCGTTAGGCCACAGTTACAGTAATGCCATTGTCTCCTCTAAATCGGGTGAAGAGAATGAGTCAATAAGATGATGGAGATTGAGAAAAATAAGAGACCTTTTGATCCGAAATAAACGACTTTTACATCGAAGTGGTTTGGAATGTTGCTTGCGAAGTAATGTTGGTTGATGAATCTGATAATAAACTTCCTTTGAAATCGTTGATCACGTGACAATTCATAACCAATCGCTTTCTTTCCATTTAAGAACAATTAGAAGCATTGTTGCACATATTTTAATAATGTGCTGAGTGAAATTAACAAATGAAACATCGTTCACATTTCAACAATTAGAAATTAACAATCACGTGATTCTGGAATGATCGATGCATTTTAAACTTTTCGCACTGTAACACTGTGGTTTATCGTGTAAATAATTGAAGCTACGAGATGTTCGATCAACTACATTTGTTCCAAGGCTAGTTTCCTCTGTTTGATGAAACATTCCTCTTTAGATAAACATAAATGTACTTGCGAAAACACTCGAGTATCATGATTTTAGGCTGATTGATTCGTCTTTACATAAAATGCTTAGAAAAGTTCCGTTGCATAGACAGAATTCTGAACCAAATCCTTTGAACAGCATGCACAAAGAACTCCTCATTAAACAAATACTCCATGAATAGCGTCTTTATTTGCACAGAGTAACGCTAACTTTTATTCACACAGTATAGACACCCACGTAACTAAAAGGTTTTTGTGATTGTTCCCTGCTTTGCCTGTCTCTTAAATGAATAATTGATTATTTATGGAGTCTGCGAAATCAGTCAACTGGTGTTGTCGCTGCTCATTCCTTTAGATTACGAACTTGTTTAAATAATTAACAAGCCTATTGGAGTGTGTGCATTCGCCACAGAAATAAAAAAAAAAGTAAATTTCAGTAACTGAATGCAGCCTTTGCTAAGATGTTCGCAATCTATGGGAGTATGAACTCCTTAGAGATTTGAATTAAATATTACCATTTGAAAATTAATAGGTTCTCTTTCAGAAAAGTCCTAAACTTCATTAACAGTGAATTTTGTTTCCTTTTAATAAAAGTTTAATACCTGTACGACAACCGCGACAAGAAACGAAGACGTATGCCCCTTGAGAACGAGAGTATCTTTTGCTAAATACTTAATCTGTCTTCACAAAGGGGAAACATCTTTGATCTGCTCGAGTCAAGTAGGCATTTCACTCATTACGGTTTATTGGAAGAGGAATGCCGAAACTAAAGCGATGGCCTTTTCACAGAGTACTGTACACACACACACATCCTGCGGTAACAAGATGCCACCGAGGCCTCTAATGATTGTCGTTGAGGTGGAGACGAGCGTCTCCGTCACCTTCTGAGAGCCATTTGACAGATGAAAGGGCATGTGGTGTAGTTGACAAGATGACGCGAGGCACAGCGGAAAATTATGTCGTCCAGGCTGCAACCTGTGTAAAGAGAATTGCTATCTGGCACTCGCACACACACACACACACACACACACACACACACACACACACACACACACACACACACACACACACACACACACACACACACACACACACACACACACACACACACACACACAGACAAATTGCAAGATCCCCTGAGGATCCATACATGTACGTTTTGTTTGTGGCTTGTGTCGAACTGAGAGAGGAAAATGCGACCGACACGCGTTAGTGCATATCGAACTAAAGCACATGTTTCGAACAAGGTCTGTCGCCTTTTGCTTAATGCATCTTGTGTTCGGTGGTCACTTATGTAATTCCCGCAATAGAATATAGAGGAATCTTTAAGTTGCTCGATGTTAAGCTTTCGAAATGAGCAAGTCTGCGTTATTATAGCTGAATCAACATTATAATAACTGAATCAAGAATTACAATTCTACGTTACAATAAATGAATTATGGATTGCAACTTTATATTATAATACATAAAGTAACAATTGAGTTCTACCTTATAAAATGACTCAACAATAGAAAACTTCTATTATAAACAAATGAATCAACAAATAAAAAATTTTGTTATAAGCAAATGAATCAATAACTGAAAATTTCTGTTAAAGCAAGTGAATCAATCAATAATAGAAAATTTCTGTTAAAGCAAATGAATCAACAATAGAAAGTTGTTTCTGTTTTATGTCAAATGAATCAAGGATTGCAAATCTGTATTATAGCAAATGAGTCATTTATTGCAAACTTAACACGACAACAAATGAAACGATAATTGCATCTCTCTCTACATTGTAACAACGGAAAGATCAATTGAAAAACAAGACAGAATTAACATTAGAAATCAACAACGGAAATTCTAAATTATTACAAGAAAATCAAGAGCTGAAATTTTATGCTTTCAGTTCCACCTGAAGATAATAACACGAACAGCTGCAGTGAAATCATCATTGCAAATTAACAACACATTTTCATGATTCTCCAATAGTACTCTTGTACCGGAATATCTAAAAATGTAAGGCATAGAAACTCACGTGACATGTAAAAATATATTTTATATTTAATATTTAATATGGAATATTTTAAGACTATGAAGTCAATGTGTTATGTCTGTAAATTGCGCGTGTTCTTCTGGCCAGTTGCGTGTTATACAGGATGAAGAACCCGAGTTTCCGGAGGGAAAACCCTACCACCTCCGTAGGGAAGGGGGATTGGCTAACTTAGGAAAATAAATTATGTTTATTACAATATACTTCTGAACTGCTCTTCAAAGTAACGCAAAGACAATACATTAGACTTAACTCGGTAAATCCGAATGAGCAAGGATCCTTACAACACAACAAATTGTAACTTAGTTGAAATACTTTTCAGTCTGTCAAGAGAATAATGAAGGCATTCTCTATTGTGATGCAATCTCTGTTCCAGAAAACTAAATCAAAATCCCGAGTACAAAGCTGTTTATGAAGCGAATTCTGCCTACAACAATTCATCTTAAGATGTATCCTGTTATTCTCAGAGGACATCACTCCACCGTCGCTTTATGTGTTATCTACCCTCTCGAGATATTTTAAACCTAAGATTGTATTCAGAATTCATTTTAACGAAACAAAAAAGAAAGAAAAACGCGGCAACACTTTTAAAATAGAGATGGGGGAAGGGGTGGAAAAGAGAAACTTGACACATGTAACGCACGAGGAGTTTTCACACCCAGCCGACTTGCAAATGCGTTAAACTATTGTTCGGCTCTTTACTAAGTTCATTTTCTTGAAAATCCTTTGATCTCTCCGCCGAAAGAGAACGTGGTTCTATTTTCCCGGCGGGCCTAATTAGCCTACCTTGATTAGTGAGGAAAGCGGTATTCACCCGAAGAGAACGCATAAGGAACGCTGAAATTTCAAACGTAAAATAGTTAATTAGCCATTTACTTCATGAATCTCAGGGGGAGGGGGGGGAGAGAGAGAGAGAAAGAGAGAGAGAGGAGGTAAAGGGGAAACTTGTGGTTTGCTAGTGCTGTGTTAAAGCCAGGAATGGTAAATGGAAACTCACGTCAACTCCTACAAGCTTCGCTACGTTTAGCCAGTAAGCGTGTCTGGCAATATTCCACTGTCAAGAGCAATACGGAAAATGGAATTCTTGATAATAATTCAAACGGCATTAAATACTGCTAAGGCAGGACGGTGTCTGCAGTAACATAAAGGAAGATTTCGAGTTTATGAACTTTATTTTCTGTGTACGTGAGTTCGTTGACACGGAGATAACAGTGCACGAAGATGTCTTTTCTTAACTGTAAAATAAATTCACTCCATTCCTATTTAAACGTCACTCTTTCGTATCTTCCCTACACCTACAGTCTTGCATTTTCTTTTCTAGAATCTTCTTATTTTTTCACCTGGATCGTGTCTTCTGTGTCTATCTTCTTTCCCGCATCACTTCCTGGTATTCTTCAACTGATGGCACGATCTTTCTTGCCTTTTTCTCTAAGTATCAGAATCATATTTTCTACCCTAGTCCGTACAATCTTTCTTGTCTTCCTTCGTAGTACAATCTTCTTTCCTACATCATGTGATCTTTCTTACCTTCTTCTATAGATCTCACAATCTTCCGAGTTTTCTGTGAATTGCATTATTTATTTCAGCGCTTTTGCCTCTACCTATTCTCTCATTTTCGTACTCTCTACTTTATAACCTTATCAGCATCAAAAAGACATCCATACGTCGTCAAAAGAATTTTGACCTCCGATCTCCACTCTCCTGTTTCGTTACCTAGCGACAGCACTGAGAGGTTAAAGTCCCGATTTCATTATCTTTATCTACTTTTCCTCTTCCTTCGCATTTTTTTGTTTCTTGACGGTAACGATTGAGCGAAAGCCTTTTACATCCTAGATTTTGAAAATGTGCACCCTTGTTTCCATTCTTCCCTTTTCTGAAATACTTGCGTTCGACACTGACATCATCTGTCTGGCTTTATCCCGGAGACAAAGAGGATTTTATTCAGAACGCATACAGCGTTCCAGGTAGAGGTAAGAAACTAATAAATTCTGCTTCACATTATTATAAAACATGCTGCGAAAAGAATAAATATATTGATATCTCTTGTAAGTATTCTATTTATTTTATAATTTACGATGAGTGGAATTACAATTAGAGACACCATTTTATATTTATTATATGAGTCCATTAAAATGCTGTCTATCTTGATGAACTTGAAAGCTTCGTAAAGTTGGAGTTAAATATAAATAAATATAAATATATATGTATATGTAAGGATATATGTATACGTAGGATATGTCTAGAAATTATTTAAATGTATATGTAGGATATGTCTAGAAATTATTTAAACATACAATTCTGCACTGTCTTAATTAACGAAAGTCCCCAATAAGTGATGTACAAGTTACGGTGGAGTACATCTTAAGTAACTCCTAGTTCTAAGCAGTTATCGTTCTAAGATTACTTTGAATGTTTAATAAATACGTAAGCTGTTTTGACCAAGCATTCAGTTCCCATATCGAGTAACTTTACATATAGAACTGTATAAGTGAGATGTGTATAATATAATATACACATTTGAACAGGGTGGTTCAAAATTCCACGTACAAACTTTGAGGGGAGGTGGAAAACATCAAAAAAATCAACCATATTCACATAGGAAAGCATGACCGGAAACGCCACCCAGGTGAGCAGTTGGGGCTTCCTCATTCAAGCTTTCGACGTCGTACGAAGAACATGCGCCGTTTTACGAACGCTGAGATGGCAGACATGCACCTCGTTTACGGGTTAGCTGACGGTAATGGACGAGCCTCTGTACGAATGTATCGCGAAAGGTACCCAAACAGAAGTGTACCACATCACCGAATGTTTGCATATTTGCATTAGAATTTGTGTGACTATGGATCATTCAGGAATCGCAGGCATGATAGTGGGCGGCCACGATCAACGCGAAATCCCGCTATGGAAGAGGAGGTGTTGCATGCGATGGACAACAATCCAGAGACAAGCACACGTGCCGTTGCCTCTGCTATAGGAGTATCTCGATCCAGTGTATTGCGCGTTTTGCACTCCGAATCCTTACATCCATTTCATCTGCAATGGGTCCAGTTACTGATGGCTTCCAACTTGTGTTTTGTTCAAGGATGAAGCTTCATTTACCCGCGAAGGGGTCTTCAATCACCACAGTGCTCATGTGTGGGCCCATGAGAATCCACACACTGTGCGATCACATGCTGCACAATAACGCTTCGCCATTAATGTATGGGCAGATATCGTCGCTGACTGTTTAGTTGGCCCATACTATCCGATACAGAAGTATCGGACCTTTCTGGAAGAAGTTCTGCCGGATTTACTGAACAATGTTCCAATGACTGTGCGTCGGCAGATGTGGTTCCAACACGACGGGGCTCCAGCCCATTTTGGCATTTCTGTGCGTCAGTATTTGGACAGATCCTTTAGGGCTCGATGGATTGGGCGTGGTGGACCCGTCGAATGGCCCCACTCACCTGATTTATCGAGCATTGAATTCTTTCTGTGGGGGACCCTTAAAGCCATGGTACGAAACGCCTGTTGCCTCTGACACGGACCTAGTGGCAAGAATCGCCATCGCTGCTGCTAATATCCGGCAAACTGCAGGTATTTTCGAAAATGTACGGCAATCAATGCGTCGTCGAGGTCAGGTATGCATCACTGCTAATGGTCGTAACTTTGTGAGTACCTGATGTGAAACCATATTATGTATCCGACTACTATTGAACTGTTCAGTTACACCTAATAAAGTTTTTTACACTACTCACTGCCTTGTGTTATTTCTGTATCTTTGTGTCCCGGTTAGTACCTTCCGGTGGCGCTTCCGGTCATGCTTTCCTAAGTGAATGTGGTTGATTTTGATGTTCTCTACCTCCACTCAAAGTTTATACGTGGAAATTTGTTTGAACCACCCTCTATACTTACTAAGTAATATACTTCTATACGTACTAAAGCATAACAATTTCATTTTCCTCATGTATATATTAAGCCGTTAGGCTCAATATATACATGAAAAAAATATATATATATAAATGGATGGAACCCATTAAAATAATGAAAACAGAAAGATTAGCAAAATATGCCTTAAATTACAAACTATTAGGAAAAAGAAAACCAGGACGTCTTCTTAAGATTCAATGATGAATTCAGAACAGGCCACTCTAGGCCTAAATCCTGAATAGCGTGATGATGATGATGATGACGAACTGAACTATTCTGTTTTTGGGACAACACTTATGAAAGAAGAAGTTTATGAATTTGTGCAGGAGACGCCGTTCAGACTCCCCCCCCCCCCGAATAAAAGATTGGATCGGTGCTCGTAATGTTGATTTTGTTTTTTATAAATAATTATCAGAAATATAAGAATAACAAATACAACTTTGGTTTACTTGACTGTAAAAAATGGGGAAAAATGTGAGTTGCAATATATAAATAGCATTTCTACTAATCGACTATGAACGAATGCATCTTCGAAAATATTCAAATCAGATTCTCCACCAAAAAAAAATTTTTTTTTTATTAAAGACAGATCGCTTTTATTGAATACAAAGGTCTAATATCGTTGAATCAAAGAATTTATTAATATTTACACTTTGAAACTCTTTAGACATCGAAGATATTCAACTGGGTCTGTTTATTTTGAGCCGAAAATAACTGTGCCTTAAGCGAAAAAAAAAATTTTTTTTTTTCAATTACTGTCTCATTACTAATTCAAGCTATCCTCCCCCAACTTGAAAAACTCACTAGTTTCGTGGCCCCGAAGGGCTATCAATACACACTTGTTGTCTCCTTTTTCTTTTCCCTAATTCATTTCCCGGTTCCTTTCAACTATCTTTGACTTTAACTGACTGAAGGAAGTTACGTTCATCACCGTTTCCTTCCCTCCCCCTTCTTGTTAGTGAGTTTTCTGTTAAGGAAAACTGTGGCCAAAGAGATGCAGATCTTTAGTTTTCTTCCGACAAGCAAAAACCAATAGTATCTGAGTGCCAGCCTTTTATTAATTCAAAGCCGCAAGACTGATTAAGGAAGAAAAGCTTTCTCAGGTAATGGTTTCGACAAAGTGGTACAAGGATTCTTACTTCCATTCGACTGATTGATTTAGTTCTGTGACACAAGTTAGGAGAGAGAGAGGGAGAGAAAGATTGTAGGAAATAGCAGACCTCAAGAAAATGCTCTTACACGAAACAAAAAAAACAACAAACAAACTTAAAAGCAAATAAGAATCGACGAGAAAGATTTCGACTAAACTTAGAATTGAACTTTCGGTAGAAATAATGGGTAACTAATAACAGAATCGTCTCAAGAGTTGTCACAAAACAGACAGCTATCTGTTTTTATTTCGATACGCTTCTTTGTTTTTACAGTTATTTCGGTTATTTCGCACAGTTCATTAGGTTTACTCCAAGTACGTTGAGTGTTTGGGGCCGATTAAGAATCATATTGTTTAATGGGATATTCCCCCCCCCATTCTTTGAATTGAGGTATTTCGAGGGAATATTAATCATCGGACCTCAAGCCGTTCACCGGATAAGGTGCTCAACCCTACGCCCCGGTGTATCCTCTGTCCTGTAGTGTTGAGTTCTCAAGGCTGGTTTGCCTGCCCAAGACCGGCTAACTTGGCTATGGTTGAGGAAAATCCTTCAGCTCCTCACGTCACCGACGGGATTCGAACCTAGGACACTCCTTCCCCAGGCATATGGTTGCGAAGCGCACAGTCACTGGCTAACCGCGCGGACGGTGTTTCGTTTTGAGTATCAAAAATGTTGGCTGTGAAATTCATTGACGATTTCGTAGAAATAACACTTTGGGGATTCGATAATGAACGTTGTAATTATATTCTAACAATTTCCAACTCGCCATACTCCTTTCTTTCTTTTTCTATCATACTCTACAATCCTTCATCAATATATAACCAAACTGTTCAATTTCTGACAAGTGTCTCTTTTACTTCAAAACCAGCTTTCATTATTAAGGCGAAATATTTCTTTTTAACCAAGACAAGGGTCGATTGCCAACAGCAGACACCTCTTTCTCATCACGGCGTCCTTTATACTTGCATCATTGTAATCTTATGGCTGGGAGCCTTACTGCCCGGCCGGAACATTAGCCGTTGTGTTGCTACCTTACTGGCGTCCACCAGAAGGTCATCAAGGAAGTAAGAAGACGACGCTATAGCGGGGAAACTAACGGCCAGAAGACGCATTAACAAGATAGAGTATCTGAAAGCGTTCGATTCCCCCTCCTACTTAGTTGTGCGGTTTTTCTGCCTTTTATCCGATTATAGCTACTGGTGTGTGTGGGCTTGTTTGCTGTTATTCTGGTTCCCATAGCCTCTAATTGTTTCAAGGCAAAACGACTCTATTGCGTTTTCGTTCTATCTCTTCCACCTTCTTTTTTTTTATCCTACCTGCTTTGTGGTTTTATCTTTAACTGCCTCTAGAGAGAGCTAGATACAAGTCGTAGTTGATCCTGCGTTGTATTCTAACTGGCTTAGTCGTTATTTGGAAACCGAATTCCAATTTTCTGTCCTCTTTTGGGAAGAAACTTGGAATTCACGGTGACATGAAATTGATATTACAGATACTGATTCGTTTTGGAATACTCAAAGGATAGTTAAAATGGTTTCATTATGAAGAATTAGGCAAGGCTGCCTAGAAAAAGAGATGGATGATCTTAGTCATACTGTCAGAATGACAGAAAATCTATTGGAGTTTATTGAAAGGGTCGGCTTTGAAAGATAGCAGATGTCTGTCGCTAGTAATATGTTAAAAGTACGCGTTAGAATTACTTTATTGAAGAAAAATGTTACGTTTTTTTTTTTTTTTTTTTTTTTTGCAATTTACAGAACAGTTAAAAACCTTTTAGTCTCGTTGAATCTAAAAAGCTTCATCGAGGCTAAAAGCAAATAACCCTCGTCCAAGCTTTGAGTTCAATATAATTGATTGCGTCATAATTAACCATTCCAAAAATAATGTATTAGTGAGGAGAATGTGGTTCGTTTCAAGTGCATACGGGCATTTAAATATGCGCCAATAAATTAGATTGTTACTTGTCAGTTTCCAAGTAAACAGCATTATACTTCCGAGTGATTTATTATTTCTGGGGATTAAACCACAGATAAAACAGCCACTACGAAGGCCACAAATTGGCATTTTCAACTTACGACAAAGAATAGTGATCACTCTAAATAAATAGTGAGTTAGAGATACACACAGGAAACCTTATTTAGCACAATTTCTCAAGGAATATTTATGAACGTCTAAGAAATATGGACCACAATTCCCAACGGTGATATCCAAAGGTCAAGACACGTCATTTATCAAATAGCGCTATTTGTTTGTAAAACGAAAGATTAAGTCTTTAAGAACAACCGTTCATTGTGTTTTTAAGAATAATAGAAGATAAATAAGATTCTGGGTTTAGCATCTTTACAAGTATTTATCATTCTCCATCTATCAACGTGGGCTTCGGGTGTGTTGTTTAAATTATAGTGATTTCTGAAAGAACTGGTGAAAAGAATGCCTTAAATAAACAAGATGATGTTGGGATCTGAAGTTGTTTAATAATTGGTTGTTATAACGTTGTGATTTACAAGTCCCCAACAATAAATGTTGTTCCGGTACACGTTATGATTGAATAGTCATCTTATACGGATGTTGGATATTTAGCAAAACACGATAACCACTTGAAGTTCCATTATCTTCTGGAAAAACAGGAAATTCTGTAATCAAATAGAAATTTGTCTTCTAAATACCCCCCCCCCCACACACACACGCACATTTTTGAGTTAATTCATGCAATACATGTAATACTTTGTATTCCTTTTCACTGACCAAACCTCCAATGATATAACGAAAATGCATCAAATGTTTACACGGACTTTTACTTTGGTTAAATGAAATTTGCAAGAAGGCTGATATGCTAAAACAAATAACAATACAGTATTCTGATTATATTCTATCCTCACGCCACCTACTGTTTTCTTTTTTCTTCTTCGCGATGGCGTATTTCTAATCGTGAACATGGTAGGTACTTATAAAATATAACTTAAATAAATATGCTTTAAATATTTTATTTAATATATAAAAATATATAGTTTTATTATTTAAATCTGGAGACGTAAAAAAATAGTTATCTTATATTTTCTCTGCTTATTTGTGAATTATTATAATACACCTAATTCTTTTAATACCATTTAAAATATGTAAATCAGAGTTAACGCTACGCTACGTATCGGAGGAAGAATCAATCGACCGTGAGATGCGGTGATTGATTCAATATGAGATGCCCATATAGGGTAACGGATGGCAATGCTGAACCAATGAAGTTTAACTGAGGTTCGGCTGTTGCTGTTATCCTGGGTAAATGAGTTCGCTCTCTTAGGTTTTGCCCTAAGGGAGCACTTTGAGTCTCCGGGGAAAGTGTTCTCCGGCACGGCCCGCTGAGGGGTACTTGCCGGTGAATTATTTTCCTCGGAATGTGAGCGGTTCTGCTCGGTACTCGAGTTTCACTGAGTAGAACCAACGCTGAGATTTGGACGGTCTTTCGCCCACGAATGAGTGGCCTAGAGATCGTCCGATATTTTTGAGATATCACCTTTACTTACACATACGGTGATTGATTTTATTATGAGATGCCCATATAGGGTAACGGATGGCAATGCTAAACCAATGAAGTTTAACTGAGGTTCGGCTGTTGCTGTTATCCTGGGTAAATGAGTTCGCTCTCTTAGGTTTTGCCATAAGGGAGCACTTTGAGTCTCCGGGGAAGGTGTTCTCCGGCACGGCCCGCTGAGGGGTACTTGCCGGTGAATTATTTTCCTCGGAATATGAGCGGTTCTGCTCAGTGGTCGGGGAGCCCGTCACTGAGTGGAACCAACGCTGAGATTAGGACGGTCTTTCGCCCACTATGGAGTGGCCTAGAGATCGTCCGTATTTTTGAGATTTCACCTTTACTTACATAGTCGGTGATTGGTTCATTAATGCCCTTGGGGGTAACGGATGGCAACAATGCAATGCTGTACCAATGAAGTTTAACTGAGGTTCGGCTGTTGCTGTTACCGCCTTGGGCGACGAGTTTTTGAGTTCGCTCTCTTAGGGTTTTTGCCTTAAGGGAGCACTTTGAGTCTCCGGGGAAGGTGTTCTCCGGCACGGCCCGCTGAGGGGCTTTGTCGGTGAATTATTTTCCTCGGAATTTCAGCGGTTCTACTCAGTGGTCGGGGAGCCAGTCACTGAGTGGAACCAACGCTGAGATTAGGACGGTCTTTCGCCCACTATGGAGTGGTCTAGAGATCGTCCGTATTTGTGAGATTTCACCTTTACTTACATAGTCGGTGATTGATTCATTCAATCCAATACCCTTGGAGGGTAATGGATGGCAATGCTTAGCTAATGAAGTTCTAACTGAGGCTCGGCTATTGCTGTTACCCTCCGGCCATGATCAGAGCTTTAATAGCTCAATAACACCTTATACCTACACTGTCCTCTACAGATAACGAGGAAGATGAAAAGCATTCTTGCTTCGCCCCTTTAAGCCAGTCCTTATAAGGACGCTACGTATCATATATTTCCCCGTGTGGTTGCCGGGATATGAATAGTACCAATGTAGCTAATGCATGTCGTACGAGGCGACTAAAATTAGTACCCTTGGAGGGTGATGGATGGCAATGCTGTAGCCAATGAAGTTCTAACTGAGGCTCTGCAATTTCTGTTACCCTCTTGCCATGATCAGAGCTTTAATAGCTCTATAACACCTTATCCCTACACTGTCCTCTACAGATAACGGGGAAGATGAAAAGCATTCTTGCTTCGCCCCTTTAAGCCAGTCCTTATAAGGACGTATCATATATCAAGCTTGTATCAGGTTTGGGGGATTCATTCAATCCAATACCCTTGGAGGGTAATGGATGGCAATGAAGTTCTAACTGAGGTTCGGCTGTTGTTGTTACCCCCATGGGGCGCTGAGATTCGAGAATTATGAGTACGCTCTCTTAAGGGAGCAATTTTAGTCTTCGGCGACAAAGTCCCTCACGGCCCGTTGAGGGGCTTTGTCGGTGAATGCTTTTCTTCGGAATTTGAGCGGTTCGGCTCGGTGGTGGTGTGTGGGTGGAAGGCCAATACTGAGTGGAGCCAATGCTGAGATGGACGGTCTTTCGCCCACGATTGAGTGGCCTAAGGATCGCCCGAATTTTTAGAGACGGCTTTACCTTTAAATATGGCAATGCTGTAGCTAATGAAGTTCTAACTGAAGCTCGGCTACTGTTACCCTCCTGCCATGATCAGAGCTTTCATAGCTCAATAACACCTTATCCCTACACTGTTCTCTACAGATAACGGGTATTATGAAAATCATTCTTGTTTCGCCCCTTTAAGCCAGTCCTTATGAGGACGTATCATATGTTATGCTTGGAGTTCAATTGATAAGTTTTGGATTCAAATATAAAATATAGAAGCCTCTTAAATGTTTGAAAAGAAATTAATATAATCAGTGACTTAATCGTCTAGTGTGACGCTCCACTCTGCTTACTGAAGGAATGTAGTAGTGTAAAATAGACTATCTGGTATCTTAAGCAGGGTTCTTGCTTTATTTAACGAGTGACCTATCCATCCACAGTAAGAATGTACTATAGGCTTCTAACCTATCAAGAACTATAATAATTTCCTGCCTCTCGAATGTAGGAAATTGTATTTTGGAGCCTTATTAACTAAGTTCAATAAAGCTCCAAAATACTGTTTTGATCGAACAAACAGCCTTTGAGTACAACCAAGAAGGCTTTAATCCTTATCCTTGCAAAAGTCACAAATGTCTTGTGATTAGCTTTACATAATTTTATTATTTGGTTTTCATCGAATGATCCACTGTTTGTCCAACTAATTCATGGGATATAAAAGATTCATTTTCCTTCTTCAGACTTGAAATTTGGAGGGAGGAGGTAGTAAAGTTATTTTCGCTTCATTTCTGGATTTAATGGTCTTTCCAGTCGCGTTTCACTTAATGTTTTCCTGTGGGATATTCTACCCCATCTTTCTTCCCCGCCCGAAAGAGTAATACAGTTCGTATTATACATTCTTCATGCACTATCTCATCACGTGCATAAATTTTAATATACTCTGAAATCAACATAACCATGCAGGCGTGGGTTTCCATCTACCACGGGGAAATACGGATGCACTTGTTGAAATGGAGTTGATCCTCAGTCGTTAATTACAGGTGTGTGTGGCGCGGAGAAGTTACCTGAGTCGCTACTAATATGTAGTCCTACACTTTTGCTAGGATAAATCCGTTTTGCAACGTGGTACACGGTGATAAGAAGTAAGAATTAGATGGGGTGGGGAAGAAGGATGAAAGACGAGATGAGTTACGGTAACGTATTAGCAGCAGCCGCAGAAGTTAGCATTAGGATCAAATACTTAGAACTAGCAAAGAAAAAAATCGTCTCAATGTCTACGATCCTCGGGAAATATTTATATTCTAATTCCAGGTGAGTATGGCTCGTGTGCATCCCCCCTCTATCTCCCAAATCATGTAGTTCAGCAATACACTATTATTAAGATAATAAATAACAACAATGACATACTTCAAATCGGCTGAAGGTAGTGTTCAGCTTCCCCGATGCATGTTAGACTCAATACGCATGCTAAGTAATAGCAATTGTATAGAAACCGGCAAACTTTAGCGAATGATGATATTTTAAAATACACTGAACTAAAATGATAAATTTATCGAACACATACAAACATATTTTTTATATTTTGTCCAAATTATTTTCTAGGTTTCGGAACCACTCGTTTCGAGTAAGAAAATCATAATGATAATAATAATAACGAACTAACCTTATTGACTCCATTAGTAAAGTACACGTGGATTATAGGTGCTTAATCGTAATATTCCACGAATGAATTAATAAAAATATATAACACACAAAAGACTTGATTTCAAATAATACATACATATCTATGTGCACCGAGCAACAAACGATATAAACCATATGCGAATTTTATAACTGTTTTATTAGTTACGGGGTTAGTAGTTGCGTATCTATGGTGATGAGTATTTTTAAAACTGCAAAGAATTATTATATAATATAAATAGTCATTTATATAATTTATAAAATTTTATTAATATAAATGAAAATAAATTTAAGTTTAGCAAGTTGGATGGCAATTTGAATAGAAGCTTATACACCAATTTGTTACTTAAATTTAACTGAAATATCTTAATTACTAAGTGAAATTAGCTGTCGTGTATGAAATGATAATTCGTATGACAATTATAAGGCAATAGAACCATTTTTCACTTTATGGGTATATTTTGTTTTGAATTCACTGTGGAAGAAACGACTGTTAATCAGTATTTATTATTTTGTGTTTTCCAATACTCTGCTATTTTCGCCTACTAAAAATTCTGCAAATAAGGCAGTAATGTCTACTTTGATTTATACACGACGGATCTTTCTATGTTAAGAAAAATCTTAACGATCCATACAGATTCAACAGTTGGAGAGGGGAGAGAAAAACAGATGATGTATATTTAGAATTGGGAGTTATGCCCTAAGTTGCTATTATTGTTTGGTGGATTATCGAACTAGTGTAAAAAACATCAGTATTTACAATGAACAGATGAGTGGAAATCAAAAACGTGCACAGAGGCGGAGTATAGATAGAAATGAAATAGTTTTTAAGGCATTTTCATTAAAGAATACGAAAAGAGAAATATTCATACATATTATAAGCGGGATACGTGCGTTTCATATGATATAATAATATATCTACTCTCTCTGTATATAAAAAGATAAGCCGAAATTTGAAACGTTTTTATGTCACGTTTTTTGTCTTACCAGCCCGGAACTCGGTGAGTTGGGCGCCAGGGGACGGAGCCCCCCCCTAGTGTATATATATATATATATATATATATATATATATATATATATATATATATATATATATATATATATATACCGAAAAATTCCACCTGAAAAAAGCCAGACAAAGTATTACGAACCAAACATTAACTTTTGAACTCTCTTTCTTTTGATGTCGTGGGGTGAGATGTGAATGCCACAATTCTTTGCATTAACTTGTCCACATATTTTTCGTTTGATAAGATCATCAGCTGTTACCTGCTGAGCCAATTGAAACTGAGCACTCGGAATAGTCCCTTGAACCTCTTTGGAAGGTTGCATTTATTATCCTCAGGTTTTCTCCAGTGAGTGATGCCGTTACTGTGCAAAAACATTGTAAGGATTCGTCAGTACGTTAGGGCTGCTATCATCACATCAACTGTCCAGAGTACGCACATTTTGCTTCTTCGTGAGGGATTATCATAACAGTCTGAAGCAAATGACTGTGTAAAATAGTACGGTGTGTGTGTGTATGTGTGAGGCTCCCTCTTGCGATTATAAAAATAATCGCAAGAGGGAATTTTATAATTACCCGACATTTTTATTTGGCAAAGTCAATCAGCATTTTGTACCAAACATTTTAGTAAAATAATAAATATATGCAATTAGAAATAAAAAAAAAAACAATTACATTATTTAGGAATGAGATATTCAAGACGTTTTCTACATCCATCCACAAAATTTTCACTACAACAAATCGATAATTATACGCAAATATCGCAAAAATGTATTCATATTCAGCATATCTTTTGTGAATTCGGTACTATCACCACGCCACCTTCCTACTATCGCTAACAATGTGAGTTACGAATATAATTAAAACTGTTGGGAAATAGGCGCATTGACCTTCTTAAAGAAGCGACTGTAGATATATTCCGGAAGTTCTACATTCTCCGCAATCGAGCACTTAAAAGTGTTGCAATAGTCCTAGCATTATTTTAAAATGAAAAGGCAGCTTCATCACACCGAAATGTGTCCAAGCGTTAAGATCGCGGAAGCAAATTAAAGTGTTGACTGAAGCACGCGGAGACAGTCCCATGATCCGTGCTTGGAGTTAATTTAATTAATTTTCGGGGTTTGCCCGAATACTGTGGTAGAGTAGCGAAACAAATAAACAAACAAACAATAAAAAAAAGGCAACTCCAACAAACAAAGTAAAACCTACCTCCTGACAGCTAGTGGTCGTAATCACTGCCAAATGAAGTGTGTAGCTACACGTGAATTAACCGGAGAAAACGCACGAGCAAAACAGCGGCTTGGGAGGATTAGCTGTAAGGGCGACTTGGGAAGTGTTAATTAAGAGTTTGAAGATGGGTGCAGCTAACTAACCATCCATTAGTTTGTCCGTATTTACGGCGGATTAAATGCAACAATTCCCTTGTAATCACCGCTCTTTCTGACAATTTCAGTGTGGGTTCGCTTATCTGTTTCTTTCTTCTTTTTCGTTTTTAAGAAAACTTGAAATTATCCCTGCAGAAAATCGACAGCAGTAAACGCTACTCACGCCCCCCCTTTTTTTTTTTTAGTGATGAATTTACTTCGGACACAGCGAACGAAAAGGAATTTTACCTCTTGGATCTGTTCCTGAAGGCAACATTTGGAACTAGTTCATTTGATTTACAAACCGGAAGAGAGAGAGAGAGAGAGAGAGAGAGAGAGGTTTAAAATATAACGTGAAAAAAAATCTTGATCTCATAATTAGAAAATGCTAGTATTCTAGAACTACATTTAGAAACAACAAACGAAATTCCGATTATTTAAATTCTAATATACGGATCGCTGACAATTTATATGAGAATTTCCAAAATCTTTATCGTACTCGTATTTTGTAGTTTCACTGAGAAGTTGTTTATAGTGTCGCAATCATTGTTTAATCATATCTGCTAGTTTAACATCATGAAAGATGAAGGAAGTGCCTTTAGATTTGAAAGACTCAGATTTTGATTCAGTCTAGGACGTAAGGATCCGTAAAGGTCTTCAACTGAAGGATTCATATCAATGCTGGATCTTCCACCTAAATTATCGGAGTTTACAGACAATTTACTGGATTCGTAGCCTCAGATTCCTTTGCCTAATCCAATAAATTACAATGTTTATCTCCAGAAATTGGTTATAATAAAGCTAGATATTATAGATGAACACAGTCAATATATTGTTGAAAGTTTTTTCCACTTGGTTAGATTATAATAATAAATTTAGTTTAATCCATGATCCAAGTGTAAGCCAACAAAGTTTGCGCCTGAAGTATCTTCAGGACTGAGGCAACTCGTGGTAAAGGTGAACCAAGCTCTCATCACTCCTTGTCTCAGTATCTCCCATAATGCAAAGCACATCTCCTTGTGGACATGTATACTGCTATGCATTAAGGGAAGGACCGCTACCCAGACCAGTTTTGACCTTTATTGAGGTCTCGTCAGTGGGAGCCAGACCCAGAAGTGGTGATACTAAGGCAGAAGCAATGGAGAAGTCATATTTACCTATACGAGTTGCTAAAAGGTGTCTCACCTTATTATTAAATTACTCTGGATTTAGAGGAAGATGTTGGAAGTTATTATAGTCTAACCAAGTGGAAAGAAACTTCCAACATCTTTCTCTAAATCCAGAGTAATTTAATGATAAGGTGAGACACCTTTTGGCAACTCGTATAGGTAAAGATGACCTCTCCATTGCTTCTACTGTCAGATACGGTGATTAATATCCTTGGAGGGTAATGGGTGGCAATGCTGTAGCCAATGCAGTTCTAACAGGCATGGCTATTGGTGTTACCCTCCTGCCATGATCAGAGCTTTAAAATAGCTCAATAACACCTTATCCCTACACTGTCCTCTACAGATAACGAAGCATTCTTGCTTCGCCCCTTTAAGCCAGTCCTTATAAGGACTTTGTATTACCTGGGTAGGAGAGATTAGGAAGCTACCGTGAGATGCGGTGATTAATACCCTTGGAGGGTAATGGATGGCAATGCTGTAGCCAATGAAGTTCTAACTGAGGTTCGGCTATTGCTGTTACCCTCCTGCCATGATCAGAGCTTTTATTGCTCAATGACACCTTATCCCTACACTGTCCTCTACAGATAACGGGGAAGATGAAAAGCATCCTTGCTTCGCCCCTTTAAGCCAGTCCTTATAAGGACTTTGTATTACCACTTCTGGGTCTGGCTCCCACTGACGAGTCTTCAATAAAGGTCGAAACCGGTCTGGGTAGTGGCCCTTCCCTTAATGCATAGCATTATACATGTCTGCAAGGAGATGTGCTTTGCATTATGGGAGATACTGAGACAAGGAGTGATGAGAGCTTGGCCCACCTTTACCACGAGTTGCCTGAGTCCTGAAGATACTTCAGGCGCAAACTTTGTCGGCTGAAGTATGTTCAGGACTTTATCCAAGGATTTAGTTTAATCCTTGGATAAAGGATTAAACTAAATTTATTACATTCAATATCTTATTTTAAAAAATATAAGTACGTAATATTTTTTCATAAAATTAAAAAAAATTAGAACACATTTCTTAAATTTTGCATAGCGTTTCTTTAGTAGTTTCACTAGGGAAAATTTAGTAAAGGGATGATAATAATGAAAACGAATAATTTTAAGAAACGATTACTTTGAAAAAACAACTGCCCTTTGGAATAAATGCCCTAAAATATGGTTTTCGCTATTTTAATGTGATATTTAAAGACAAGGATAATTATAACTAAATACAATTGCTTTAGAGTTACAGATACGATCTCTTTTATAGCCATTCCAGATGGTAACAGTAAAAAAAAATATTAATCTAAGGCAGTGTTTCTTAACGTTGGACGTACGCTCCCACAGGGGGGAAATTTGAATATTTGTGTGTGTGTGGGGGGGAACAATTAGAAAATGATGTTGCATTCGTCACCTCATCACTGATATACTCAAAAAACTGACCATTGTTGGCGATAAATTGTCGATTTGCAACCCTGACTTTCCGAGAAAAAAAGCTGACATCACTAGTACAGCAGTCAACATAAATGAAGTATCAAGAAGAACTCTCAGAAAAGCAAAATGGTGAGTGTATTAGAACTTTATTCAACATAAAAAGGAACAACGGCATGGCTTTCTGACGAGACAGAAACGAAATACCGAAATTCAACTAGTTTTGCAAAAAAAAAAAAAAAATACTGTTGCCCTTCCCGTCGTCATATTTAGTTGATTGTGGCTTTAGTGCTGTAAATGACTTGCTACTGAAAAAAAGAGATCATCTGGATATCACAAACCATGAGGATTTGAGATTGAAAATGACTAAATTAGTACCTCAAATAAAAACTCTTTGCAGAAGACATCAAGCTCAAGAATCGCATTAACTTGGATTTTATTTTTCCGAGTTCAGTTCGATTTATGTTTTATAATATACAAAGTACAATATAAAATTTATATTCATTGAAGAAAGTCAAATTAAAAACAGTTTTACCTTTTCTATTTAAAGCGTCCGCGCGGTTACTCTAGTGGCTGTGCGCTTCGCAACCATATGCGTGGGGAAGGAGTGTCCTGGGTTCGATTCCCATCAACGACGCGAGAAGCTTAAGGATCTTCCATAGCCAAGTTAGCTGGTCTTGGGCGTGAACAGCAGGGTTTTCCCCCCAGATTATCTGGGATTTTTCATCCCGCAAACCGGTCCGAGGACACACACAGATTACAGTTAGGAATACTGACCCAGCCATAGGTCCAATTCGTCAGCCTATGCCGCTTCCGAAGCCCGGATAATATTTGGAGGGGACTAGATGGTACCGTAAAAAGGGGAAACGCTGTACCATCACACGGAATTTATTTTTTATTTAAAAATACATATTTATGTTATACTTTTTCAGAACTCAACGCCTCAAAGATTTTGATGTCCCTCCTTTAGCATAATAGTCAGCCAAAAGGGGGGGGCATCAAAATCGTTGAGGTGGGGCATGCTCCAAAAAACGTTGGGAAAGGAAACACTGGTCTAAGGTCATCTCAATGACTTAAATTGATTCGTCCTTAGCAGAGGTATCACCTGCAGAAATAACGAAAACCTAGTTGAAAAGAAATAAACTAGTTAATAATGCTGGCTATGGGGTTATTGGGAGAAGTAAGGGAAAGAGGCTTATAATATGGATTACTTTTAAAATTTGTACAAAGAAATTCAGGATCGTTGCTACTTGAATTTATAATAGTATCATTCTTAAAGTTCTGCATCAAACATAACTGTCACACTTGGGTCGAAACGTTGTACGGTTTTTGACAAAATGAAAGTTGATCAGTCGTTCGACTAACTTTCAAGTAGAAAAGTTGTCGCTAACGAAGCTCGATGTGCCAACTAAAATTATCTTCCATACAAAATGAATTTTACCGTCATATACGGAGTAATGTGGAAGTTATGTCGATGTGAAAGTATGTAATCACATTAGTGTCTATCCTCCGACTTAATATTGCCACTTAGGAAATGCAGCGTGTCATTTCGTTCGGAAATGTAGATGTTCTATTGGCTTTGATCCTACGAACGCCATTGAGCAAAGGCGTACGACTTCATTATTTATGCTGTAAATACTCTACTCGTTTAGGTTAGGGCACTCACGTACCGGCGATGATGGAGAAAACTCCACTAGCACAATGGCTTGTATGTGTTCTACTTAGGTGGTCATTACGAAGCGAGGGGAAAAAAAAAACTGCACCAGATTGGGCCACTTTAACGTAGCGAGTCTAATTAGCGATCAGACTCATCTGATAGCTCATTGAAAGTCCTTTGGGTGAAGAAAACTTTGAAGTGGTTTGGGTGCATTTTAATACCACTTCTTGAGGCTTCTTGTTAGTTAAGCAGGTGGAAAAAAGCATGGACTTATCCATGATTCTCGAATACACAACGAGAGCAATTTAAAATCGAACGAAATTATCTGGTAAATTGGAAGTGTCATGAAGTCTATCGGAAAGGTAATTGTTAATTAATAGCGTTCGTATTAAAATAGAGAATTAAGAAAATTCTTTATTATGTTCTTAGCAAAAGATATCCATAATAATATCGAACCTCTCTCTCCGATAATGAAGACCATTGTCGACAATATAATTGTTGCTATCTTCGCAGTTAAAATATGTTCCCCATTGTTGGACCTTCCACTATAATAATGAAACGCAACTTGCGTCTATAATATTGCAATTATTGTTGCAACTATCTTTGTCCATTAAAATAAAGTAGTTTGGTAAGAAAAATACTATCTTTTAAATCGAATACTGGATTCAATGTAGCTACGTGGTACATTTCAGATTTTACTAAGACTAAAGTTCAGGAATTTCTGTTTCAGGAGAGTCTATTTTTTTTTTTTTTTTTAATTCGAATTTCGGAAAATATCAGCGCATTACTACAATAGTTATTTAAGAATACGGTGAGTCGAGATAAAGTCATTGCAACATGCGTTTGTCTTCCGCATGGAGACACTTCCTAATGGAATTTTTAGCAAGTCTGAATCAGGCGAAACTCTAAATGTTTTAATACTGTTGCAAGGGAATGATATTTGTCATCTGAAGTTGACATTTCTATCATCAGAGCACTTTTCCAACTGTAGAGTTTTTGGCTTTCTTTACTCTCTCTCTCTCTCTCTCTCACACACACACACACACACAGTTACAGTTTCCTCTACACAAACCTTGTTTTCTACCCCTAGCGTTTTCTGTTTCTTTCTTTCTTTCTTCTATCCACTTGTGTCTTTTCTATCTTTCTGACTTCATTTACTTGGAGACATTTAGTGACTGTTTGTGACGTTCACTCTGCTTTTCCGTGCCGCCGGCATCAGGTGTCACAGATGTTCATCAGATAACATCCTCCACCGCAACCACAGTGCGGGCGTGTGCAGATAGATTTTTGTCGCACGGACTTTTCAACATCCGCTAACCTGTCAGCCTTTGTGTCACTTCTGCAACCAGAATTGAATTAATAGAAACGTTTTACTCTGGAAGGGGGGGGGGTGGTTACGAAAGAAACGGTGACACAATGAAAGTGGGGACGTAATTACGGGACTATCGATTTCAGATAACTGACTCCCTTTCAGGGCGTTTTGTACGTGCTAATGTAGCCTGTAAATGCTGTTTATAAAGAGACTGCTTCGTGTGCCTCATGCATGTGGCACAATTCCCGACTGTGGTGGTGTATATTGGCAATAAAATAATCTCAGAGAAAACAAATACTGATTCTCTGATCTTTCTCCTTTTCCTGTGTTGCCCTTTAAGTATGATAAAAAATATTGGCCTTTAAAGAGCCAATATTTTTGTAAATGATTGTCCTTTTAAATCTTTATTTTGCAAAACGATTGAGCTAATATAGTTTGTAAAAGATTAGTCATTAACGTTTCGGTAGGTATCGCTAATAAATTTTATTTCTCCTTTTTCTATACATTACTGAAGCAGAACCTCCTTTAACACCACTTTAATAACAGCTGTTGAGTCTAAAAGGCATTCTTGCCAGGATTTCAAAATAAAATCAATGGAAACGTGTGGTTCACAATAAAGAAGTCACACCTTCCAACCGAGTACAGAAATATTTATAGATTCCCGTTAACGTATGCGATATTGAATAACAAGATATTACATTCTGGGAACTGTGATTTTTTTCACCTCCCATAACAAAACTAGCTTGGGGCGTCCTGTATAACACTCATTACCTTAGTGGAAAAGACTTCTTCCTAATTTTAGGTCAGGTGGCCTGTTCCGGTCTCAGTCTCATGCCATCGATTTCTTGGTATTCCGATTCTTCTTTTTCCACTTATTTTATATTTGTATAATATTTTTGGTAGTCTGCTGTTGTCCATTCGATTTAAATATTCTATTCGTTTTGTTTATACTGTCTTATGCAGTAATTAATTGGTTTTTTATATTCAGGGATTGTAAGATTTCTTCATTTGTTTTGTGGTCCCACTTGGTATCTCCAGCTGTTTTTCTGAGAAACTTCATTTCTGCTGTTTGAATTCGTTTTTCATCTTTTCTTTTTATGTGGTGCATGCTTCGCTTCCATATAGTTGAGTTGGTTTTGACAAGACATTATCTAGTCTGATTCTAGTTTTTGTTTGTTTTTGTACTAGGGATGGCTTAAATATATTATTTATTATGCCATTTACTTTGACAAAGTGTGATATTTTGGTGTCAATGTCTTTTTCTTCATCGTATGATAGATCATATCCCAAGTATCTGAAAGTATTTACTTGTTCTAATATTTTATTATCTATCACTATTTTATTTCTTATTGGGTTTTCTCCTTTGAATGACATTATTTTTGCTTTTTCTTTAGATATTGTCATTATATTGTTTTGAGATGTCATTAAATGATTTTAATGATCTTTGTAGATCATCTTCTGATGTAGCTAATACTATTTGATCATCTGCAAATAGTAGTGTATCTATCTTCATTTGTGGGTTATTTGTATACCAAATGGGTTATATTCTTTCCATATTGTTATAATTATATATATATATATATATATATATATATATATATATATATATATATATATATATATATATATATATAGGGTACATCCTTGTCGTACTCCTCTTGATATATCTTTCCATTCTGAGATGTGTTCTAATTTAAGTACTACTTTATTTCCTGTATATATTTCTTGAATGGATTGTAAAAGTTGGTTTGGTATGTTTAAATCGGTTAGAAGGAGTAGAAAAGACTAAGAAGACCAAGATTGGAATTAGATGAGTTAGTTGGTCTCAGACACAGAAGGAAGAATTTGACTTCGGGAAAGTAGTCAAACTGTCAAAATAGTTTGAACACACACACACAGTATAATACACTTGCCCTCTTAGCCTTAATTACCATCTAAGATACGATGACCCTTTTCACCTTTAGTTGTTCAAGATTTTTCTTCTGGCAAAACTGCATGGGGAATTCACCACGCTGACTTCTTGCTTTAAATGCATCTTAAATTTCCCATACCTTATGTCTAAAAGGTTTGGTAAAGTAGATCAGGAGACCTGCTGTGAAGGAATCCATACTGACGATTTTTCATTAATTGGTACTTACTTCCATGCTGTTTGGTTGATTCAATATGACAGACAATATCGGACGGTGTTATTTCTGAAGCACCATCTTTGGAAACAGTTGGATGGTGACAGCATGAGATGGTGATGGTCTCATGATGAAAAAGCTTCCAGATGAAAAAGGAACGCTTTAAGGAGAAAAGAAACTAAGTTTTGTCGAGGCTTAGGAAGATACAGGCTTCTGAACTGCTAAACAAATTTGAAATGAGAAAGTTGCTCTGGATTGTTTTGATGTCCTTCTTGCGAAAGGTCAAAGGAAACGCAGTGGATTGTTCTTAGTATAGTAGAAGGAGATGCCTTAAGTTATTTATATAAGAGAAGAGAAGAACACTACCAAGGATTCAGCTTTACCATTGGGTAAAATTGCAATTGTTCCATCGGGATGAGAGGTAGAAGAGTACAGGATGCGTCAAGTCGAGGGTATATGATGCCGTTTCAACAGGATGAAGTTTTCTGAATTTGGTTACTTCAAATTTGATCAATTTTCGATTTATTTATTTGTGGTGCACCAGAACTTAGATGGTGGCCAAAGATTTTGAATGAGAATGGTTGAATGCCTTCGTTACAGCAAGAATTATGTAAATTCAATTATTAGATTAGGTTATGCATTTTTTATCCCGATACACAAAATACTACTATATAATGTTCAAAATTCCAATTCGAAATTTAACGGTAACCTTCGTATAATTAGAATGCTTGCAATATGTAACTGCTTGCAGAAATGTTTCTGTACATTTCTGTATTAAATCAGGCTGCAGGTTCGAATTATATCAATATATTAAATATTTAAAATTTTAAAAATCTTTTAATATAAATATATGTGATAACCTAAAATATGTTTCTGATTCTTTCAAAAATATTTTAGATTTCTTAAAATACTTGAATTATTATATAAATATGTTCCAACAGTAAAAAATATATAACATAATTTTTTTTTATTTTAAAAAAGAAAAAACTTTGAAGTTGAATTTGCCATTGTGAATCTCTTCAAATTTCTTACACTTAACCACATATTTCTTATACCTTACCATATGCGGATGGATAAAGAAATTATAACATAACTGAAAATTACAAATCTTTTAGGTTATGTGGTTTTAAATATTAGTCCTTATGTGTTTTTCTGATTAAAACAAATCCCAGCGTTTTTCAGATGGATATGTTTAATAAAAACATCAATGATTCGAAAGTTATCTTTTGTTTTATATTATTACGTTAATAATAACGAATACATCAATGAGAAGAAGAACCATAACACATATTTTCCATTATCTGGATCGATGGTCCTCTTTTTCTTATTGCTACTATTATTAGAGACCTCCAGGTAGGGAGTCAAGCTCATTAAAGGACGCCATACATCATCCACAACTGTCACTCATTCATTGTCCCGTGAAAGAAAAATCTAGATCTCTCCCGTCTTAACTGCACACAAATTTAACCTTCACGGATACCCCCCCCACTTTTTATCCTGTCCCCACCTTTCATATGACGAAACATTTCATCAACTGGTATCCTATAACAGTCTTCCCGAAGTTCTAGGCCTCCATCATACACTCATTCTATTCTCATAATCTACTTTCCATAATCAGCAGCATCTTCTCCTTGCATCCTTCCCACAGCTTCTTCGTTGCCTTGGAATTTAGTCAAATAAATCTGTCCACAGCAGTCCATGTGAGATGATATCAAGTCGTTTGCTTATCCTCAAATATCAATGTTAGTTTCAACACCGCCATCATCCTCCGAGTGGTATTGCAATAGTATTTCGCAATGTGACCTTTGAACTTCAAGTTCCAATCCACCATTATGCCAAGGTTCTTAGCCTCCTAATCTGACCAATATAATATTCCATCACTGTAAATCTCATCACTCCAAAGTACATACACTTATTACACTTATTAACTTTACACTTCATTAAACATCGAATCATTAAACATCGAAATGATTAATGATTTGAATAACCTGGAGCAAATTATCTTTTGCCCACAGTTCCAGGTTATTCAAATCATTCTGTAAGTGTTTATATCAATTGCATCATTCTTGATTGCCTCACCTATCTTTACATCACTACCAAACAATTGAACATCTCCTATGAGATCCTTTCCAATGTCATTAGTGTACAAAATGAACAACAATGGTCCAAGGACTAATCCCTGGGATACGGCACTGGCCAGCTTAAATCTGGCAGATTCACGCGAACCACATACCACTTTCTCATATCTGGGCGTCAGCCACCCACTTATCCAAGACAAGGGTTTATATTCCACACCCATATCCCCCAGTTTATGCAACAACCTTTCGTGCGGTATCCTATGCAATGCATTTGCAAAGTCCAACAGCATCACAGAGAGTATCCATTCCTTTTATCCAACTCGGCCATGATATTATTATGAAGTGTGAGCAAATTGCTACAACATGACCTTCGTTTATAAGCCCATGCTGTTCTTTGCAAAGTATAGCATGTGTGTCAATATATTGCTGTATGCGAGCTATTACCAACTTCTTGAAAATATTCACGCTGTACCACCGTTCTACACCCTCTGTCCAAAAAGAAATCGAACTTTTAGAAAATAGAAGACACAGTTAGCGCCACCTATTTTATCTTTTTGTTATCGAAAGCGGCAACCTTCATTAGTGTTGTGTCAACTATTTATGACATTTGTTTCATTAGAAGCCGAGTTATAGTGCCAAGAGTGACAGTGTGTTTTGACGAACGGTCGGTCGTCACGCTATTCATGCCGTACGCGACGAATTCTCGCTATCAATCGCTTCAAAACTTCGAGATAAAACTCATCATTGACCGTTTGGCCAGGCGGAACGAATTCTTTGTGGATAATGCCCTTGGAATCGTAGAAACAAATCAGCATTGTCATTTTGGACAGAGGGTGTACCACGGACAATCATGCATTCTTTCTATTTCCTGGGAATGTTGCATGAACGGAGCTCAAATTATATAAGCATGTCAAGGGTCAATTCAGCTGAACATTCGTTTATAATACGTCCTGATACTCCAGCTGTCCCTATTGCCGAATTCTTCAAATACCTCGTGAACCTATATCTCTTCGTCTAACGTAGGCGTAAATCTAAACAGCGTCTTACATATACACTTGGTTGAGAGGCTTAGCGAAGTATGTACTCATTTTCTGAACAATCTCATCTGCTTCTTTAGCAGTGCACCGTTTACATTCATTAAAGCTGTGCTTCCAGATTCTTTTTTTTTTCTTTTACTTGCAGTTGCGAAAAATTATTTCGTGTTGCCTGCTTTTAGCTTGCACAGTCAATTTCTTTTCAACCAACACTCGTACTTTTCTGCCTAAGCTTTATATATTTCATAACTCCTCTCACTTTTATTCTAATGATATTCCTTCTACATAATCTTTTCGTGGTTGCTTAATAAAGAAGAAGCAGGGCTCTACAGTAGCGAATAAATTCATCTAAACACTCACATTTTAAAGAAAACGTTTAATTTCGCAAGAAAATAAGTAGAAAAATTAAACTCCAACTTTACCTAATAATTTATATGTGCTGTTCTGTTCCTCATAAGTTCATTAATTGGCTTAGGCATGGACTCTACCAACGCAGAACATATTTTTCTTATTTCTGCATCTCGAAACCATACTTTCATAATGGATCGTATTAAGTTATTCTTTGTATCACAATTTAATTTCCCAAGTCTCATTGTCACTATAGTCCACAAATTTTCTATTGGGTAAATGTGAGGAGAGTTGCTTGGCCACTCAAGCAATTAGATTTGATTTTTGAGGAACTCTCACTTTTAAAGTGTGGTATGGAACGTGTTGGAAGATGAGTTCGTTGTCTTTCTGATCTGTGGGACCACTCTTTTCTTCAGTTTCCTCAATATTTTTATATATTGGTCACTTTTCATCATACCGTCAATAGCCATAAGTGATCCTAAACTGTCATGTGTAAAACAATGCCAGAACATCTTTTAAGTTGGGTGTTTAGGAGCTTGTTGAAGGTGGGCGGGAGAATTCTGCTCAGCCTCTGATTCGAGAACATTCGCTCTCCTTTGACATAGAAATGGCTCTTATCTGAGAATATGACTTTCTTCCACTTCTAAACAGTCCACTCTTTGTGATCACTTTCGCCCACTGGAGCCTCTTTTTTTCTGCATACCTTTTGTTAACATTTTGTTTTCTTTTTTGGTCTGTGGGCATTGTTCCCTGCTTTCAACAGTCTTCGACGAACTGTCATGACAGAAACATTAATCCCACTAGCTGCCAAGCCTCTATTAAGTCTGAAGCAGACAATCTTAGATTCATTTTGCTTTTACTAAAGGATCTTGAGTAAGTGTAGTTTTCCATTTTCTCCCAGATTCTCCTTTTTTGCAGGAGAAAAGATATCTGTGTCCCTAAACCTCTTTAAAATCGCATTAACAGTACCCAAGCCAACACCACACTCATTGGCAATTTGTCTTTGGGTGTAATGGATGTGTGCTAAGAAAGAGTACATATTTTTGAACGCTTTCTTGGAGATGAATCCATGTTATAGCTACACAAAATGAATAAAATAACTTGTTTACACTAACACAATGCACAACACTATTAATAAATATCGTGGAGATAATGAAAACAATTAAAACACGCAGCACTCAACCCGAAATAGTAAACTAAAATCAAAACCAACATTTTTGTGAACTGAAACATAAACCAAAAACGTGACGAAAATTCAGCTTGTTCGGATTAATTTGTTCGCTACTGTAGTAGTTTAGCATTACGACGGTAAAATGATGCTTAAGAACTCTTCCTTGTGTTACTGTAGGATTATGTTTAAGCAGAACAGTGCCCATGGAAGTAACTGTGGAAACAACACTAAACAAAAACTGTGAGGCACAGACATTCTGTTTCGTTGCTCTTTCTCTCTTTTTCTCTCTCTCTCTCAAACCTTATTTCAACAGGAGTTGAAATGACTGTGAGAGAAAGGCTTCATCCGATGTTCAATTGCATTATTGGGATAGCATTAATAGCTTTTAAGGTAGGGTGTACCTTCCCAAATTCGAGAACAATGTTATGAGCTTCCAGATGAAAAAGGAACGTTTTAAGGAGAAAAGAAACTAAGGTTTGTCGAGGCTGAGGAAGATAGATACAGGTTTCTGAACTGGTAAACAAATCTGAAATGAGAAATCCGTCCACCTTGATACGGCACCCTCTTATCGCATTACGCACGGATGACCAGAGAGAAACTGTAATGTAGGGTGAGTAGCCTTCTCTGCTTAATCAGATGTTCTGGAAACATCAACAGAAGCCACACAGTTTGTCCAAACCTTTGTATGGCACGTGTCCAATAGATAAATTTATCAGGAACTGATTTTTTTTGAATCTAGATTTGGAGAATTCATTCCAGAGGTCACTAATTAACTGATGAGCCTCAGGTGCAGATTTTGACCAATAATGACCGTATCTATTATTATTGAGAGGAAGAACGATTCAGTTTGACAGCGCTGAATAATAATTAAGCTATTATTCTCGTTATACTCAGCACTGAAGCTGAGTATAACGAGATGATATAGAATGAATGTTAGTTTTCAAGCACAACTTTTAATTACAATTGGAGGTAGATTAGGATCAGAACAATGTTTGCTCTATATATCTTCTATATCTTTTATTTACGATTATTTCATGGACAAATTTGATGGCAGGTGACTAGCATCTTTGTTGTAGTGTATTACAACAATCCACCAAGTGAGAGAAATAGAGAGAGAGAGAGAGAGAAATGGAAACTCAGATGGAACTGCAGATGAAGTGATCTGCATTTAATTCTTTCAAAGTCAAATTTGAATTGTTGATGGCTGTTTTGCAATTGTTACATCCTTCAGTCATAGGCTAATCATAACAATGCATGTAGTAGATTTATTTTTCCAGACATTCGCCTAATGCAATTATTTGTTGGAATTTTCTAATAAATTCATTAATTTTCAATTAAAATATGTTGTTTCCTAAAAAAACAACATATTCGCACTGTAACTTGGAGTTATTTAACACCCCATATCACAAAAATCAGTAGTTGAGCTGGTTTTATGAGATGGTAGCAATTATTTGCCTTACTCTCTCTCCAATGCTGCTAAGAAAATCATCAAATAGCTGAGCTCAACTACTGCTGATGCGCAAAAGTAGGACTCGCTGCACACAGATTTTCAAACAATAGTTAAGGCTAAAAGAGATTTGCGACCTTTGTCTTTTCTAATATAAAAAGACAACGTGATGTCACCCAATATTTCACCATTATAACTATTCCATACGTCGGTACCATTTCCAAAAATCTGGCTCTCCTCCTGAAACCACATAATATTAGAGTGACCTTCAAGCCAGTTGAAACTACTCGGAAATTTCTAAGATCACCGAAAGACTTCCATCCTTTCTACAAGTATGCTGTAGTTTACAACATTCCTTGTTCTTGTGGTCTTAGTTACATTGGTCAGACGTCTGGAAGCTTCGAAATGAGACAAAGGGAACACATCGGTTATGTAAGAAATAATAGACAAGATAATCTGGCCTTTCTTCCTACTTCTCTACAACCAACCACATTATTGTACAAGTTATATGCCTTGTATAGAAGAAAACTACCGTTCCAGAATCTTCAAAGAAGCAGCTGCAGTCGCCCGTTCCACAAAAAACCTCAACAGGAATCAAGGTTTAATCCTACCTGATATATGGAAGACATTAATGAGATCACTAAACCCACATGAAATGAACTTCAGCGCCAAATACAAAATGTTTCTCAACAAGTAAATCATGTATCCGCGACACGTGTATTGTTTCACGCTCAGTACTATTTTGTTATTGAATTAGAATTGTCAGTTAACATCTAGCTTGTAATTTACTTTGCCTACCTTATTGTACCCTGAAGAAGCCGACAGCAATAGCCGGCGAAACTAGTTGGTGATTAAATAGTTTATTAACACTTGACCAATACTTCTAAATAAGAGTTAGTTATTCATTAATCCTCTGTAGTCAAGAATTATAACAATTTCAAATATGAACAAATAGGGTATTTATTTTAAAACATGCACTGTTTTTATTTTTCATATTTTTAGCATACAGTACAGGGTGCTGAGTGCGTAATGCAACTTTAAAGCGATAGATAATAAAAAAAGACATGAAAACATTTTGGAA
Organism: Typopeltis vanoorti; assembly: GCF_054136105.1. Lineage (NCBI taxonomy): Eukaryota > Metazoa > Arthropoda > Arachnida > Uropygi > Thelyphonidae > Typopeltis > Typopeltis vanoorti. Next base: position 20,252,191 of record NC_143571.1, read on the forward strand.
CGATCCCCCACAGACTTCGAAGCTGCTTTTAGGAATAGAGTGCGATTAACATATTGTCCGCTATTTTTTGTTTCTTGTGTTATGCTGGGTGTGGGTATCATATTTGTTCTGTTCTAAACGTGCGGATACCGCTGTCATAATTCATAATTTTAGTGTTTAGACATTTCAGGTTGTTGAGCAACATCTAAGTGATTTGCTCTCTTGAGGCTGCATCACATAAACAGCGCTTGTTTACATGTAGAAAAAAGGTAGGCTGTGCAATGCGATAGTTCCTTGTCTGTTGCGAGAAGTATTACTGAAATAAGATGGAATGGACTTTATTTGACTAGAATTTCTTCTAGAGACGTAAGAGTTCCATATATTTCCAGATGCATCAGGACCTGCAATGCACTTTTGGCACAATTATTCTGTGTACTTCCCTAATTTTACACGTGACTCTTTGCAGTGGTAGATTCGTATACCGTATCTTAATATTGATTCGCAAATTGTGTGATTTTCAGCTGTTGTTTTATATTTTTGTTACTAATATCATTAACAAATCCATATTGATTAATATTATTAACAGATATAGAGGATTACGCTTCCAGATTTGTAATAACCCATTAGGAACACAACGTTCCTAATGAGCATGGGCTCAACATCACCTTCATTAAAGTTAAGTTAATTTTATCTGCCTTTTCATATGGCTCAAGGGGACACCAACAATTTTCAGATTTCAGTTGACTGTTTGCTGAATGAGGTCATCCATTGTTTCATGAATTTTGAACATCCCATAGAGCTCCCCATCTGTGTTTTTTCTAGTTCAGCATTTTTAGTTTTGAGTTCCTTAATTTCTTGTCTCAGGCCAGCATTATAAAGAGAAAGTTGTCTACTTTTTTTTTGTATATTCTGCCAAATTCTTAAGTCATTAACTTCTTTTTATAAGCCACTTCCTTACGTTCATTAAATCTGTAATAATGTTGAGTTCGTAGTATTGATCTCTGAAGCGCAGATGTCATCTACTCTGGTAGAAGTTGTCTACAAAAGTTGGACAAACACTCGAATGGAGTCCGTTGTGAGACAATGAATTTGAACACCGGACAAGGCTTTGTTTATCCCCATATTTGCAATATTTGCATTGAGCTCATTTTTGCTTTCGTTCTCTCTTTTTGAGAGCTTTTACTTGCTTCAAATCACTGCAATCACTTGCACAGTAACCGGCTTTTGCATTTATCCTCACACTTTATAACAGATGTAATATCAACATGTCTCTTCACATACAGCGAATTGCAATTTCGCCAGAGAGTTTTGGCGCATAGGTTAATCCTATCATTATTCTCGGTACTCACCTGGTTTACTAATTAGTAGCGACTGTGGACGGACAGCAAGTTGGGTAGGTAGGCTATTCTGACGCACTACTTAAAGAGGTGGTTTGCATTGCCAGAACTGTGCTTAAGATCTACTTGTAAAGAGTTACAATCTACATTTGAAGAACAATATTGAATATTTCTGAAGAATTTAACAACTATTTCATATGATCATTAAGCACTGCATAATTGAACAGTAATACTGTCAGCTGCTATACCTAGTTTTGCTTTGAAGAGACAATGTTGATCTCTGAGTGCTTTATTAGCAGAGCTGTGTCATATGCATCTTGAACTGCGTGCATGTGAAATGAGGGATTTATTAGCAGAACTGTGTCATACGCATATCGAAGTGTAGCTGACTTAGCGTGCTAGGCTGTGATTGTCATTTATATAGACGCTGAATATAGGCAGTATAATAATGCTACGAGACTCCATACATTAGTAGTATACCATTAGTCTCTATCCGCCTATATATTACTGCGGTTGTTGGATAATTCCTAAACCAGGTATGCAGTGATCCTCCCATTCCAATACAGTATAATTTGGTTTGCTGTATTTAATCACCAGTTGCGTTACAAACTTAGGGTAGGTGAAGAAGTATACGAAAATGCTGAATTTATTTCATAAGCCTGTTTTATTTTGTTAATAACGCTTCCCATTAGCACCAATGTATTTTTCAATTTCTGAAAATCTTTCTCAAAAAGCATTTAAGATGTTTTATTTGTGTAAGTAGTTTTGCAGTTTTTTGTGTATTAGACTTCAAGAATTTTAGATAATAGTTATTGGTTAGACATACTGCAGGTATGAAGTTTAGTGATATTGGTCTGTAGTACGGAATATTATTATTTTGTAATATTTCTACACAATTTCATGCCGACTAGGGCGTCGCCCGGTTAAACAACCCCCTCCCCCCGTTGTTTTCGCCAGGGAACCAAGGCAAACAGGGAAAGTCAGCTGCTGGAACAAATCCTAAAACCCACACCAACTCAACATCACCAGAGTTCAAGATCGGCACTATCAACATAAGAAGCCTGAATGGCAAAGAAATAAAGCTAGCTGAGGAACTGGACAAGTACCAGGTCGACATAATAAGTACCTGATCGACTGAAACAAAAAAGGCAAAAACTGGTGCGATCTTTCTGAGCAATAAATACAAAATGTTGTATTCAGGCAATGACAATCAAGGAAAAGGAGTAGCCATAGTATTCAACACAAAATACGAGGCTAATCTTCTTGAATGGCAGGCAGTCTCAAGTAGAGTGATGTGAGCAAATATCAGAATGGGGAACTGGACAATGAGAATTATTTGTGCCTATGGTCCCACAGAAGGTTCTACTAAGGTAGAAGTGGAGGAAATTTTTGATGCTTTAGAAAAAGCAACTGACACAATGAAAAAGGAAAAGTTGGTCCTTGTTGGGGATCTAAATAGCAGAGTAGGAAATGATTGTGAGACATAGAAATATATTTTGAGAAAATTTGGAGAAAAGAGCAAAGCTAATAATAATGGCAAATACCTGTTGGATTTCTTCTCAGGACATGGATTGGTTATTACTAACACCATGTTCCAACATGAAAATGTGCACAAATTCACATGGAAAGAAGAGGCAAGGAATAAGAAAAGTCTCATTGACTATGTTATTGTTGATAGTGATGTTTTCTCCCTGGTGCAGGATGCCAGAGTGTACAGAGGATTTGAAATTGGAAGTGATCACTATTTATTCTTGAGCAGGATAAAATTGAATTTCATATTGAAAAGAATAACATGTAAGAAAGGTTTAAAGCGAATAAAAGTTGAGCAGCTCTCAGATGTGAACTGTAGACTAAAATATACAAAGATTATTGAAGAAAAAATGAAAGAGTTTGAGAATAGGAACCAAACCGTGGAGATTCAGTGGCAAGCCTTGAAGAAAACCCTGATTGATTCAGCCAGAGAGGCATTGGATGAGGTTGTCTGCAAGGATAGAAAAATTAGAACTCCATGGTGGACACAGGAAGTTAAAGAGGAAGTGAAGGAAAAGAAGAAAGCATATGAAAAGTTCCTGACAAATAAGTCAGCTTGTGCTCTTAGAGAATATAGAGACAAATGTAAGAAAGCTGAACACTGTGTAAAACTAGCTAAACAAAATCATGGGAGGACTTCGGCAAGAACATAGAAAATAAATATCAAGAAGGTGGCAAAATATTCTGGAGGTTGTTGAAGAAGCTTAAGAATGGAGGAAAGAGTGCTATAAAAGGAATTAGAGATGATAAAGGTGACATGAAAACAGGAGAAAATGATATCCTTGAAGTATGGAGTAATTACTTTGAAAAACTGCTAAATGAAACAAGCAGTGATGACAGCACAGTGATAAAAAACACTGACCAGGCATGCAGTCAGGAATACATATCCATACTTGAAGTAGAAAAAGCCATCAAAGGCTTGAAATGTGGAAAGTCAGCAGGAGTATATGATATTCGACCAGAAATGCTGAAGTATGGTGGTATAAAAGTCTTACAGTGGCTGCACTGCATAGTTCAGAAAGCCTGGACAGAGGGACGAATTCCCAATGATTGGAGTAGAGCTCTCATAGTACCCATACATAAAAAGGGAAACAAAACTGAATGCGAGAATTACAGAGGTATTTCTCTACTGAGTGTTACTGGTAAGATATATGCAAGTATACTTGAGGAACGGTTGAGAAGAATTGTGGAAGATATCCTTGCTTGGTGAAGAACAAGCTGGTTTCAGGCCAAATAGAGGCTGTCAGGATCAGATCTTCACTTTACGACAAATAGTCGAGAAAGCATGGGAATATAACAAAGATCTGTATTTAAGTTTTGTCTATTTGGAAAAGGCATATGACAAGTTGCCAAGAGAGAAGTTATTCAATACGCTACAGTTATATGGTGTCAATGGGGCATTATATCAATCAATACTTAGTCTTTATTTGAGTTGTAAGTCAGCAATTAGAATTGAAAGAAGTGCGAGAAGATGGTTTAATGTTAAATCTGGTGTGAGACAAGCATACACATTATCCTCTCTGTTATTCATTATCTATATGGATCACATTATGAAGGAAAGTGGTATTAAACATGATATCAAAATTGGAGATGTTCATCTTAGATCTTTGCTTTATGCGGATAATGTTATACTTCTAAATAAATCCGCTACAAGTCTGCAAGATTCTCTGACTAAATTGAGTAACTGTTGTAAAAGATATGGTATGAAGGTCAGCAATAAAAAGACAAAGACGATGAAAATAGGCAGAATCATTGAAAATGTCAACTGCATTGTGAATGGAGAACTTGTAGAACAAGTAAAACATTTCATCTACTTAGGCACGATTTTTAGTGAAGATGGTAAATTAAATATGGAAATAGACAACAGAATCAACAAAGCTGGTATGGTAAGAAGTAAACTGAATAAATGTACATGGAATAAGAGAGAAATTAGCCAAAACACGAAATTAGCTGTATACAAGACAGTGTTCAAACCAGTTTGAAATTAGCTGTATACAAGACAGTGTTCAAACCAGTTTGAACACTGTCTTGTATACAAAGACTAGAGACCACAGATATGAGAGTCCTGAGAAAGATTAGGTGCATGAACAGATGGCATCAATGGCAATATCATATTAAAAACGAGGATATTAGGAAAGAAAGAACTTGACATTGTCAGCATCCAGGGATGCATTAGCAGAGCTAATCTCAGATGGTATGGTCACTTAAACAGAATAGGAGAGGAACGATCAGCAAAACGAGTGTTCTCTGCCAGGTTGGTAGGAAAAAAAGACCCAGAGGTCGACCAAGATATAGGTGGATTGATATGGTACAAAGTGCCTTAGACGATAGAAATATAACATCTGATAATGTTGGAGTCTTGAGAATTAACAAACTGATTTGGAGGAAAATTGTAGATAGGAAGTTAGTAATGATGTAAATTTTTCATGTAGTACTGTCATATCCTGTACACCCCTTGAGGGTACATGGCAGGAATTTGATGATGATGTCCCATTTCTAAATATATGTAATTATTCATGCTTCTTTCAATTCTGGTGGGATAATACCAGTTGTCAAATATCATACTTATGTGTTGCAGAAGTATAGAATTTCACTGTTCAATGTGTTAAATGTCTGTAAATTAAATTTTGTCTTTGATTTGGTTTTGAAATGACCTTGGTTGTCTCATTGACGTTCCATGTAGATGTGACCTAGTGAAGGTTCACATTAAAGTCGAACCAATATGACATTTACTTCACTAGACTAGACTTATTGTATGCAGCATTAAACAGATTTTTCCTCTTAGCACTTAGATACTCGGTATTTAAAAATGCTATTAGATATAAATCGCGTACTTCTTTGATCTATTTGTTGTATTTGTTCTGCTTTAAATCGCAGAGATCACCTAAAAAACCTGATACCACTGGGCTAACTGATACCACTACTACTACTACTACTACTACTACTAATAATAATAATAAGAAGAAGAACGGTATATTATATTATAACAGCATAACAATGTCCAACATAACACATCCATATCATATAAAACACAGACTTCTTTCATATGACCAAACAACAGATGAACGTACTTAGTATGATAATAATGATTTATATTTTACGTGATTTTACAGTATCACGTCACAGCTTAATTCCTGATGTGATTGTTTTTATGCATACAATACAATTCGGTCTTTTGTCCGATGGTTTCTATTGAAATGTTTGTTTGGGGTGTCTTTCTGTCCTTTTAATACGTTCCAATGTTAAAAATGAAAATCCGTTTGGACACTTTTCTTTTTTATATGTATGCGAAACACGAAATTGTTTATACTAATATTTCTTCATATTTTGAACTAATAGTTTTAAGAAATAGAAACTTTCCTTTTAAAGTATCCTATTATACTCTAAGAAACGTAATGTTTTCATTTTCACCCATCTTATAAGATGAGATACAATTAATTATTAACTTGACGAAAGTATAGTAAATGTTTGCGTCGTATGAATTATTCAACCCTTCACAAAGAAGAGTTGTTGTTATTATTATTGTTATCTGCAGTCCTCCAGGAGATTTAAGTCTATCGACTGTTGCAAGGGAATAAACTCCACATATTGCACAAAGTTATATCCCTCCAAAGGCTCTGGATGTGCACGTAACCAAATATGTTTAATATTTTGAACTTAATTGGTTGATGGACTGAGTCCTTGACTCTTTATCCCTTCATCTGTATTTTAGATTGTGGGTGATGAGATTATTGTGGGTAATTTACCCGCTCATTGTGAGCATTGAGGCTGTATCAGCTTTCTCTTGCGATGGAGGATTTCGGTTTTTTATGTTTGAAACGATCTTAGGGGTTGAAGTCCGCTGCCTGTCGAACTAGCTGATTTGGGTGATTATCCGTGATTGTGAAGAATTTCTCCGCAATGCCTGTCATGTAGGTCTTAATATCTGGAAGATTGGCTTCTTGATGTAACTGGATGTTTCTGATGAACCATGGGGCATTAAATGCCATTCTTAGGCATTTATTCTGTATTATCTGAAGTCTGTTGATGTTGCTTTTAGTCGTGTGACCCCAGGTTGGAGAGGCGTCTGTTAGTTGCGGTCTGATTACCGATTTGAAAAGGAGGATTGTGTTGCTTATGCTTAGGAAGCTGTTCCTATTCGAAAGTGGATATAGCTGTGCTATGGTCTGAGTTGCCTTAGTGCCGACACTATCCATATTATATGATTTGAAGTTTAGACATCTATCAAGATGAACTCCCAGATATATAGTAGAATTGCCCCAAGGGATGATTTTACTAAACATTGGTATGCTTGTATTCGGTTCTGCTTTACGTCTGGTGAAAAGTACTGCAGAGCTTTTTTTTGGATTAATTGCGATACGCCACTTGGTGTACCAATCCTCCAATTCATTGACTGCTCTCTGCAGCTTGATTATGGCCAGGTGTGGACGGAGGGATCTGGCTATAATGATTGTGTCATCGGCATATATAGAGGTGATAGCTGGGGACAGTTTGGGGAGATCTGACATGTATATGGAGAATAGGGGAGATAGCAGAGAGCCTTGATTCTCCTCCACAGAGAGGAGAATCACGGACTCCAGCCGTGATTCTCCTCTCTGTGGATCTGATACCGTTGAGTTTTATTTTAAATTTTCTGTTATTTAGATATGATTTGATAAGTAGAACAAGTGGTAATGGAATACCAACTTCGTGTAGTTTAAAATTTAGTCCGTGATGCCACACTCTATCAAATGCCTGAGTGATGTCCAGAAAAACTGCGCCAGAGTGTTGGTGCCATTCATACCCTTGGGTTATATGTTCGATAACTCGGTAAATTTGTAGCGTTGTGGAGTGATATTTCCTAAAGTCGAATTGTTCATCTTGAATGACATGGTTGATATCTGTTGCCTCTTGAACCTGTGTAATAATAGCACGTTCGGCCATCTTACCTATGCATGAAAGAAGGCCGATTGGTCGGTAATTTTTAGGAAACTGTGTATTTTTTCCAGACTGGGGAATTAGGAAAACGTCGGCAATTTTCCTTCGCTGTGGGAAATAATTTAGCCCGAGGATGGCATTAATGATGGCTACCAGATGCATAACCCCTTTGGAGGGAAGTAACTTGAGTACCTTGTTTTATTCCATCTGACCCGGAGCCTTTTTGTCGTTTAGTTTTCTTAAAATCTCATATATATCTGTTGGTGACACGGATTTGTTATTGGATTGGAGTGAGGCATTTTGAGTTATTTTACGCACTTGGGTGTGAATTTTACTTATGAAATTGATATCTGTATTGATATAATTGGGGCTGCATTGTTTTTCTAAACTGTCAGCAAATGCTTCAGCTTTTTCCTCGTCGTTATAGACAACATTAGATTCACCTTGGATTGGAGGAAATGTAAAACGCTTTGAACGGAGTGATTTCATCATTTTCCATACTGATTGATCCTCTGTGTTTAATTGGTGAATTTTGTTATTCCAGAGTTGGTTACGGTGGTCCTTTAGGGCATATCGAACCTGGTTTGTTGCTCTATTGACTGCTTGTTTATCCGCTGGGTCCATTGTTCTCTGATATTGTCTTCTTAATCTGTTTTTCTCTTGGATAAGACGTTTCATATCCTCTGGGAGTTTATTTGATGGTGTACATTTGGTTATATTTGTTACCTGTGTTATAGCTGTCAGCAGTTGTTTTTCAAGAGTCTTCACTGCTTTTTCTACATCTTCGGCAGATGTTATATGCGGTATTGGACCAAGGTTTTCCTGGAAGGCTGAGGGAAGTTGTTTCCAATTTATAAATGTGGTGGTGTTTTCCGTTAAATCTTGTATGGTGCCTAGTTGTAATATGATGGGGTTATGATCAGAACTTAAGGCGTTGATTGCTTGTATCTGATAGCTGTGCGCTATGTTTTTTAGTATAGCTATATCTAGTACATCAGGACGTCCGGTTGCTCCGTAATGTGTGGGTTCAGTGGGTCCTATTACTGTTATATTTCTTGAAGTGGTGTAAGAGTTGAGTATTCTTCCGTTAATATTTGAGTTTCTGCTGTTCCAGACTGAATCACATCTAAGTCAGATTCAAGGAGTTTTTTATTTTTTTTGGGGGGGGGTTGTAGGCTGCATATATCGTAATGCTGCTTGTGCTTTCCATATGTATTTTTATTCCTGTAGTTTCCATGTGTTCTGTTTGAGGTTCGGCTATTGAATTATGTTTTATGTTTCTTTTCACAAAGATGGCGTGCCTCCACCTCTTCTAGCAAAGCATCTGTCTGTACGGTAAGTGCTATAACCGTTGATTCTGATTTTGTCACTTGGATGAACATGTGTTTCATTTATGAGGATGATGTCTGCTTGGGTTTCTGCTGCAAACTCCTGCAGTTCCTGTAATTTGATAGATAAATCATGTGCGTTCCATGAAACAATTTGTAGCGATTTCGGTTTCCTTTTAGACTTATCCATTAAGAATCTCCATAAAGAGTGATTGTGTGCCTTAAGATGATATCCTTGGCTTTTTGAGATGGGTTGGTTTGTCAGAGTTCAGGAAGCATTTCGCCTAAGTGGCTTGTTATGTTCAGTAGGATAGGTTTGTTGGTTTGCTGTGACTGATTTGGTTTTGGGTCTTTTTGGAAGGTTGATCTTGTAACTTCAGCATACGATCTTCCATCCGTTGTGGAGACTATAGTTTGATGGGAGGACGTGCGTTCTTGAAGAGGTTTACTGGTTTAGAGTTGTACCGTTTGGTTTGGGCGAAATGCTATACAGCCCCTATCGTTTGCAGGGTGTGGTCTCCGCAGTTTTCACGCTTTGCTGAAAGTTTATGGCATTCATTTGATGCGTGTTTGCCACCACATTTCACGCAACAAAATTCAGCCTTGCAGCATCGTTGTGCGTGCACAATATTCTGGTATCCATGGCACTGGGTTGTAGTTGATTTATGTTTCAATGCCTCAACTTTTATGACTAGATCACAGATGGTTTGGAGATTGTATATATGTTTTTGGTCTTTACTTATTTTCACCAGAATTAGGGGATAGGGTGTTTTATCAGATCTCCGCATTCGACTTTAATTGGACTAAATCCCTTAAATTGGAGGTCTGCAGTGAGGTCTTCTATTTGTAATGTTTCAGTTACTCCCCTTAATACTACTTTTAAATTTTTCTCACTGTTGAATGCAAAAGTGTGGTATGGCAGGTTGTTGTTGTTGTCTAGAAGTTTGGTTATTTTTCTGTAGTCAGATGACGTTTTAGGTTGTATGCGAATCCTTTCTTCTGTGTTTGTGGCTTTAATGAAGGTGATATCTGAAGATTTCAGTGCGGATGCAACGGACGTCCAGTTCTCCTTGGCCCTTAGGACGACTGGAGGTACCCTTTCTTTAATCTCATTATCTGGTTCTATCTCCGCAGTTTTAGGTGTATCTGCAGTAGAGGAGATTTTCTTTCTTTTTGACCGTTTGGAATTCTGTGTTGGTTTCCAAAAACTGCGGAGTATTATCTAGGGATGCAGCATCCTCTATATTCGTGGAGTGTCTTAATTCTGGTTCAGTCATACTTCCATCGTTCAAGTCATCCATCCTATCCTCTGTGACGGCTGTAGGGGGGGGAGGAATGTATCTAACAGCTTTGCTTTCCCTGACCAGTTGTCGCTCAATAGTTTTCCTAATCTTAGAAATTCTCTGTAAACTTCTTCGAATATGCTTTCATTGAGAGGTTTTGACATGTCTGATAAGAGGAAACAACTGTGTTAGCATAAAGTTTGAGAAATGGATCCTAGAGCCCAATGTAAATATCCTGTAGATCAAATCGATCAACCAGCATAGGTAGCAAAATTTTGCACTTAAAAGTTTTCTGAACAAATTTCACAAAATGAAGAAGGCTTACCTCTATATATCATATCATCGCAATCACTAACAAATGTAGTCACGGATCATATAAATAAACACCTCATTTTTTCAAAACTCTAATTCGTGATCATTAGTCACAACATAACCACGGCGCGTCTAACGAATCATTAACTGCGTTTACTTTAATTTAATTTAATATTATTAAAGTTCTTAAAAGAACTGGGCGATGGAGTGAGTCCTTGATTCTTTTTTTATTATTATTTATAAGGACTGGCTTAAAGGGGCGAAGCAAGAATGCTTTTTATCTTCCCCGTTATCTGTAGATAGAGGACTGTAGAGATAAGGTGTTATTGAGCTATTAAAGCTCTGATCATGGCAGGAGGGTAACAGCAATAGCCAAGCCTCAGTTAGAACTTCATTGTCTATAGCATTGCCATCCATAACCCTCCCTGGGTATTAGATTTGATTCAATGTTTTTTTTACCATCGACCCATTGACGTTACTGAAGGATGGGTGAAGCACAAGTGCTTTTATTATTCCCCTTTATCTGTAATGAGAGTTATTTGGGAATGGGAGATTTGTGAGCAATTAATCTCGCCCTCTGAGGGCAGTAGTGTTAGCTATGATCGGTTGAGAGAAAATGTTTTTTTTCTCCTTATAGTCCTTATAAGGACTGGCTTAAAGGGGCGAAGCAAGAATGCTTTTCATCTTCCCCGTTATCTGTAGAGTACAGTGTAGGGATAAGGTGTTATTCAGCAATTAAAGCTCTGATCATGGCTGGAGAGTAACAGCAATAGCCGAGCCTCAGTTAGAACTTCATTGGCTACAGCATTGCCATCCATTACCCTCCAAGGGTTAATTCGATCCCATGTTTTTTTTTTAATTTTTAATTTTTCTAATATTTAATATGTATACAAAACATAAAATGGTTTATTCTAATATTTTTGCATATTTTGAAATAATATTTTTAAAAAATAAAAACTTTCCTTTTAAAGTATTTCTATTATCTAAATACAATATTTCTATATCTAAATTATCTGTTTTATTCGCTCATTTTTCCATCTATATCTGTCTATCTATGGTTTTTTCTTTGGGAAAATAAGATGAGTTGAAATTAACAACATACAATATTTTTATCCAAAGATCATGGCTATGCCTCAAAATTGAAAACTGAAGGCGCATGCAGGTAAGCTCTTTCTATTGTCAAAAGTTTCCTAGAGATTTCTGTCTTTCTTCAATATTCTTTCTTCGTACCTTTCACGAATTCTATAAAACCGCAAACTGACGCCAATGCTTCACATTAACTAACTTCATACATTGACGTAACGTTCTATTTGCATCCTTTTGCTATTTGTGGCGGATGTCCTAGTGTATCAAAGGAGTGCATTATCTTACTTCAATGGATAATTTTTTTTTCTGTTCAATTCATTTTGCTCGTCGCATTGTGTCGTTTAAATTTTACTAAGTCTCTACGGATTGTAACTTTGAAATGATTCGATTTGCTGCTATTGGTCTGTCAAAAATCGATTTTTCGGCGCTGCTGTTTGTAAAGATTAAATGCAATCTAATAGAAATATTCACAAAATGGTATGGAAAGAATTTTAAAAAAATCTTTCTACAAAAAAGCGCCCTTTTTTCAATTAAAATAGAAAAAAAAATGTTGCAAGAAAACTCCGATACAAAATAAGATATGAAACTAATGTAGGGTTAGATTATTAAAGTTTCATCTCATGTTCTTTTATATTCTATTTAGATAAAAAAAAAAGTTCTATCTTCCCATCCCTGTTACTGCTACTAGTCGCAGTTGAGGCAAACAAAGCATACTTATTCCCGTTCTGTAGCTAGTTGTCTCCACTAGGTCCTCTCCACGTTGCATCCGGTAGCTAGGCAATGCCGGGATTGGAACAAAACTGAGAGACAGTTTTGATAGCCATTCTCAAGAAGCCTTAGGCTAACAGTCGGGTATGCCTCGCTGAGCGAGACAGCCCGTGAAATGTGCCTTATGAAAGGAAGTTATTTCCGCACCGTCCTTAGTCATCTGGGCATTTTTCGTCGGGTCCCTGAGGGGATAGGGGGGAAAAGAAGGGAGCATAGGTCCTCGCTTATAGTGAAGAGGGGAAAAAAAAAAAAAAAACTCGACTGTGAAGTTTCAAATTTCGGAAACATAAAAGAGAACTTCAGCCGTGGTCGATTAACGATGAGAAGCTTCATTTCCGCGTTTGATTCTTTGGTCCTCGCCAGAAAATTTAGCCGAGGAGATAAGAAGTCGACTGCAGGAGGGAAGGAAAAGATGTCTCCTTGTACACACACACACACACACACGCACACCAATAAATTTGACACGAACAGCGCCTTCTTCGAAGGATTTAAATATGCGTTCTTAGCCGCACTTAATGCCGCCTCAAATGTAAATTATGTGCCTGACAAAGTGTGGTAGCTAAGGCAGCATTCTCTGGAGACACGTGCTAATAGCAAGCCTAATTATACACCCGTAAACTTGGCCGAACTGTATACGGAAGATCGTTACGTCCGTCCAGATATGAAATTACTAAAGTAATGGGAAACCGTAAAAGGCACAAACTTGTGAAAGAGTGTTTAGGAGAATATGGATTAGATTAATTATTATGGACTTATTAAGGGAACAAATTTAATATAGAGGTTTAACACACTTTAAGCTACTCTCTCTCTCTCTAGGAATATATTAACGTGTGGAATCAATAATCCATTTATTATTAATTCTTCCATTTCGTCTTTTCCCTTTGATGCAAACGTGATTTTCCGATGCTAAGAGACCGATAAATATTTCTTTCTTTATATCTCCCCTCGCGCACGTGACAAATTTCACAAATAAACATTTCGATAAAAGAAAGTAGTTGCAGTTAAATGCATCAATTAAAGTTTTGCGTTAACCCATAAGTGTAATTTTAAATTAAGCCTAGTCATCCGCCACAACCGTCCCTTCTTAATTCTCTCAATTTGTCTTTGGCCTTCCCTAATGGCTTTGATGTGTTACCGCTGTTATGGTTCATTTAGTCAGAATTCTGTATTTGCATATACTCTATTTAGTTTCGATGTACAGGAGCTCCAGATGTAACCCTTGTTTTGGTGATAATGGTACCTTTAGGAAACTGGCTACTTCTCAGATTGTGAAGTCTCGAAATCTCGATTCAATTAAACTGATTGCATCCAGTTTAAAATCAAATATTAACTATTTTTATAATGCGTGATATATATTTCGCTGTTTTTTTTTTCGGAATTAATTACACTAGAGTTATCCAGGTTATATACATTATTATCAATCAAAACTTGATGCAAACGAGGGATACATCGGATATGAATCTTAAGTAGATTATCTTTGAAGCTCTTTTACATGATAACCTGCATACAGCGAAAGACAACTGCCAACCTGAAGGATATATTTGATTTTTAATATTAAAAAATCTTTAAATAACAACGTCATTTACTTATCCGAACATGTCATTTACTAATGGGAAATTCCGTGATTTCCAGTTAGCCATCCAATTTCAATGTTTCTTTCCATTGCTTTTCAATGTGTTGCAAGAGAAACTTATTTTGAAGTAATACAACAATTTGTCGTATTACAACAAGACCGTAACAGTATGCAGGAAACGATTCGATTGTGTTTGACCTTAAATAGTAATACGAAACAGTTATGTAAGCTTAAAGCCTTCTCGGCACACAAGCGAAGACATCCCAAGCAAGCAAGGAGTGTAAGGGATATTGAAAGGGGAGCAGTTTAATCATTGTTTGCAGCTAATTAATGCTAGCACGTCTATTTAGATCATGGAATAAAGGATACATTCTGAGTGCAGATTAATCATTTCTGTTTCCCAAGGTGAATATCCAACTATATTGGGAATCGTAGACTTTCCTCATTAATTCCAGCAAATTGCAGTTGCATCAACTACATATTGCGGTATAATAAATTCACATATTAATAAATAATCACCAGCGAACGTGAGCTCAGGAACCCCCATAGGATGTTATACATTATCTTGACGTGATCTTTGACCGCCTTCCTTCTCTTCATGCGTCATACTAAGGCAGCTCTTTCAAAGCTGCTATTGGACTGTATGCAACCTGCTTTGTGCAATCCTATTTGTAGCCTCGTTCACTTGTACCAACCAACCGTTGCTCTTCTGTTTACCTAGAACGCTGTTAATATCACCTGTTGATCCTGCGTATCATTTTAATCTGATCTCTTCTATGTGATGCTTACGTAATCATCTAGTATCAATACGTAGTTAGAAAAGTAAAGCGATTATTGTAATAACCAGTTGAAAGTTAACATCTGATAGTTTGAAATTTCTATTCTTAGAAATTTCAAACAATTAGATTTGATTGTTTGAAATTTGTAGCAGCTGTTTTCAAAATTTGATTTTGAAAGCAGCTGCTACAAGTTCGTCATCTTCGCTAAATTTGATGCACCAATTTTGTTAAAGGGCAAAGGAGATCACTTTTATTCTTCCTGAATTTATCGATATGAAGTCCAAGATCTACAAAACAGTTAATCCAAACAGTTGGTCGAAGTTCATTAAATAAAGTACTTCAATTCAAACCTCATGCACATTAATTATTATTAACTTACACTGTTTTTTATACACAGGAAGTCTAATTTTGCATTGGCAATTACTATAAATTAAATCACCGCAAAACTATCTGTAGGAATATCTCTGCGCATGCGTCATCATCGTAAATGAAGAATGGGCTTTCTCAAATGAACAATCACGAATCCATAATTTACCCTTAAGAAACACGTGGTCTTTATTACTAATAACTTGGTTACTATGGCCCCAGTCAATTACCGCTTACAGTACTTTGTTCGCCAAGGCTAAAACAATTGTTTATGATCACCCTCGAAAGCGATCCATGCTGATAATTGATTGGCAATTTTACTCCAAGCGAGGAGAAAAGAAGAGTATCTCCCAAGATATTAATAAACTTCGTAGAGAAATACAATTTAAATTAATGTTGCTTTAATAAAATTCTTCCAGGAATGTACCAATCATCTCTCTTAAATGGGCTGTTAAGTGCGCTATATTTGTTCAATGCACACTGGGTTTATGAGTTCATGTCGTTCCCTAGAGTGATTTCGAATTGCTAATAAAAATAAAGACTAAAAGCTGACAACTCGTGCTAATATTGCCTAAGGGTGACCGCGAGAAAGTTGCACCGAATTTTCCACTTGTATCATTAGTATCGTAGATGAGGAGGGTTTTATTCTGAGAACTCCAGTTTGTGACTTCCATATTATATATACAAACCGTCCTTGGATTCAAGCATAGAAAAAATCACCAAATAAAAAGGCAAAACGATGCAGACATCATTATAAGATTGAACTATAGTTCTCTGATGTTTACAACAGTGAACTATAGTTCTGTGATTCATAACCTTCATTACAATATTGAATTATACTCAGCTGTACATCATTATGATATCGAACTGAATGATGCATATTATTCATTATAATATTGAACTATAGATCGATAATGCACATTTTTAATAATAGTATTGAACTATAATGAGAGGAGATGAGGCGTATTCTGCATTATGATATTGAACTATAGTTCGCTGATGCTTATTATTATCAGAGTATTGAACTATAGTTCTATGATGCATATTTTAATATTGAACAATACGTTATCCTATCCTATCCTTCTCGTCCGTCCTAGGACGGGTTGAGTCCCCTCCTAATGAGGAGTTACAGGCGTGTTAATGTAGCCGGTTCGCCACTCCTCTGCCGCATCTCCCTAAGGGCGATATTCATGACTGTATTCGTGTGTGTTCACGGGGCCGGTTTGCTGCTTGTGGGATGAATACCCCCAGATAAACTGGGGGGGGGGACCCTGCTGTCCACGCCCAAGACCTAAGTTAGCTCAAACTAAACTAATATTCATACTTTCCAGCAATTTAAAAAATATGGAATTTAAAATTCTTCATAACAGTATTGAATTATAATGATGATGTGTGATTAATCTGCCTTATGATATTGAACTATAGTTCGATGATGCATATTTTAATGTTGAACAATCACTTAGCCCAAACTAAATTAATATTCATACTTTCCATCAATTTAAAATTTGGAATTTTTATCCCGCTATCTCTGTCACAGTAGAAATGACAATAGAATCTGCAACTTCCTCCAGATGAAGTTACTAACTTCCTTACCTAGTTCTTCCTTTTGGAATGTCAGTTAAATCTGTAAATAGATCCTTTCATGTCAATCTTTTGACATCTCAGTGTAGATTGTTAAAGCTGCCTCTTCTCCCAGTATAACAAGAGTAACTGATCAATGTTTAGTTTCTGCAGTCTGTTTACATTTCGTCCCTAGCGTATTGGCATCTTCATTTTCCTACCGTTCTGGGAGGGGGGGGAGAGACTTTCATCTCATCTCATCTCATCAATAGTTTTCTTCTCATCAATAGAAGAATTACATAACATATCTGTTATCAAATTCCCTGTGCATTCCTTTATAATTACTTCCGAACTCTCCTTTTCTGTCTACTAACGACAACCATGCATCTGTTTCCACAATCAAGTGTACTGTAAGACGTTAGAAGAGCACTCATTAGATCAGGGAGTTGTTATGCATGGATCGCCGATTGTGTTGCCACTTCAGTAGATATTTTAAACAGAAGATAAGAGTTCTGTGTGTGTGTTTATGTAACGTATATAAGGAATGAGAATAGACGGAGAGGAAACGAAGAGAAAAGACGCACACAAACAAGTCCAGAGAGAGAGAGAGAGAAAGGGCATTGTCGGTGTTCGTTTAATAATATGCTACGAAAAGGTCATCTAATTTAAGACTCGCTGTTTAATAGTTTTATTTTAGCGTCGTTGTTTCCATGGCAATCCTATGTGTATCTCTCACTGGATAATTAATTAGAACAAATTACTTAGATTTGGAGTTTTTCTATTTCGTTGCTGATGAGAAATTCGCATTTATGTGGATCACGTTTCTTTTATAAAGAAAACAACAACGGCTTAGAATATGCTGTAGTCATAAGATTTCGTTAGAATAGAATACTTTATACATGGCTGACATTAGAAGAGAATGATGGACAATGAGCCTGGATATTTAGGCTTCAGTTGTTACTGGTGGCCAAGAGACAACGACGAAATGAATTAAAAATTGGAATCCTGCAATAATAATATCGTTTATCATTCTTTTCTCAAAATGTAAAATGCATTTTTTTCTCAAAGAGCTAATGGCTGGTAAAAATCATGTAATTAACAGATCCTATCCTATCCTACGCTCACGCTTAAACCCACACATTTTACCGCGTAGGTAATCGGAACAGAAATCCTACGGAATAGGTTGGTTACTCCTTATTCCTGGAGGTGTCCAATGTCTGTAGAAGCGTGTGTTCTGGGGGGGGACGGAAAAAACCGATGGAAAAACCCCCTACCTCTGTATGAGACCGGCTAACTCACCTTTAGTCGAAAGAGACCAGATAAACGTTCCTCACGTCACTGACGGGAATCGAACCGAGGTTTTTCCGACCAAAGGGCTTCGTCTATACTGACCGAGCTACGGAGGTTTTGCAGTTGACCATTACCTTTGTTGCTTCTGTTGTATATGATACTCCAGTGATCTTTACAATCCAATGCATCAAAGATATAAAATTACACTATGTTGAAAAAAATCTCTGGCACAGGCAAGCGGGTTTTTCCTCCCGGAAACTTAAGAAAATCGACCGTAGTACCCACATTATTTCAGACAGTTATAGGCAGTCGCCGATGAAGAGATCAGCACTTGGTTGCTGATCTCTTCATCGGTGACTGCCTATAATTAGTGATAGACATGGGCCAGCTATCTCTAATTGGCTACCGATGGAGATTGAACTGCCCACTCAGTCTCCAAAAGTTAGATAGGGTATAAAGGCGTCGCCTACTCTCTATTAGGGAATAAAATGCATTAGCTGATTTTATTTATTTATTTATTTATTTATACTGAATTATATTATATTAAGAAGAAATTATATTCTTATTTTATCCTTTACCCAAGAGTAAGCAAACAAAGTTTATACGTGAAGTGTCATCTTTACGACTAGACTACTTTATGTAAAGGCTATTGACTTCACATCAGTTGCATCAGTATCCCATATATTATCTATATACAAATACATCTTGTATATATGACTTCTGAATTCACGTAAACTTTGTTTGTTTATGATTGGGTAAATGATAAAACAATAAGAATAACTCAGCGAATAATTTTTCTCCATACATATGCTAATATATACATTCCTCTCGCCATGTGTAGTCTATGCTATTATAAGAAGACAAACATATGTATCCCTAGAGTCGGTCTAGTAGCATATGAAGAGAGAACGCTTTAGAACACTTTATAAGAGGTGCCGTCACCGAATGATATATCAGTGGCCAATCGTTTGTGATACTAGTGAAAGATTGCACTATCAATAAACCACTGCAGGCAATATATTCATGAATTCACCGATGTGTGCAGGTACTACTAAAATATGCACAAGGAACATTCATATTCCAGCGCTAATAGACCAAAGGGCGATACGGCTTGGCAGTTTGAAGAGAAAAAAAAACAAGCAAAAGTTCAGAGGATGATGTCCTCTCGACATCATTCCAGCTTTAAAATTTCATGACGGAAGTGACCTGAAATTGTTTCTTTTTCTATGGATTCCAACTTTTGATTTTAGTGTGTGGAACGATGAATGCCTTTGGATAGGCAATGCTTCCAATATTTTAGCCTTTCACGGAACAGACTCAAGGCGTCCTTTTACACGATAGTGCATCATCGCGCTGCAGATGTCACTACCACACGATTAAGGAAAAATGATGTGGAAAATTTTGAACGAGTCTGCACAAGGTCAAGACTGAAAGGTAACACACTCTTTTAAAAGAACTGCAACATCAGGTGGAGATCCATGAATTCAACAAAGAGCATATAGATTGTTGGTTACATTAAAAGAACAATAATCCAAATACCTGATTCATATTATCACAAACTGCTTGAGAATATATCTAGAAGGGCAGAAAGTATAATCAGTGCCAAAGGTGGGCCAACAAGCCAACGAAGCATGTATGCAATTTAGGTTTATATGAAATACAGAGGGTTGTTCAAATACTCATTTCAACATAAGGTATAAGGAAATGCCTATACTCCTTAGAAAAATTAGCTTACCTTTACAAAACTGAGCTGTTTTACTAAACAACTCTTTCTGTATACTTCAGTTTATTGTGAATATCCTTCCTGTCCTTCTAGTTTGTTTTATCTGTCATTTTGTTACCATGTGGTTTTCACTGTTTGAGGGACGCAACAACCGATATCGACAATTTCTTTTTATCTTTGACTTTGATACCTTCAAGGATTCCTTAAGAATCTTCCCCAAGGGAAAAATCAAATAAAAAAATAAATCACAAGAAATATCGGAGAAGTTGAAGTCATGACTTTAGTTATGATACAACTGTTTCTGGCTACTTATGGTTTATTGTGTTCTGTAGAGATTATCGATCGTATTTCTTTCAGACGGATTTGCTGTTTTTCCCTTTCAAATTGATTTTTGGTTACTTTGAAGTCTAATGATAAGTTACGATTCATTATTGGATTAAGCAAAGTAATATTATTATTAAAAACAATCCATAAAATATCTCATAATATCCGGTGGGATAAAGCTATTCTCCTTCATAGATGCAGGTTCAAATATGAACGCTTATTCAAAGAAAGTTGTGAAGCTTTTTTACAACGACCGAATTTAAATCGAAATGATTGCCTCTCTCTCACGAAGATCTGGGAGAGTTTTATTTTATGTAATCAATAAAAAACTAATTATCTTAAATATTAATTATTTATTAATTTCTTTCATTTCCTAGCTCGCAACAACAACATTGTATTTTAATAGGTGATCCACCGAATGTTCGTTACTTGTATTCTATTCCTATCTGTTTGTAACACTGAAGATGTGCTATTATTTTTAATACGAAATATCTACCTTATTTATTAATTAAAGTTACCATTGTGGACTTACGTGTTGTTTTTAATAATTATACTATGCCACAGGTCCCTTTAAATATAAAAAAGTAATATTATATCAAATATTAAACTGCGCATGCGCACCATAATGAAATCATAAGTAATGTCATATTGCAAACTTCTTTATATAGTGTACCAAGAACATTAATAAATAGTATTAACCTATTAAAATAGAGGATATTATAGATCCATTCATATTTTATAACCAAATATGGAGGACTCTGCTCCCTCCCCGGCACCTAAGGCGCCCAACCTAATGACTCGAATTCTAATGACTCGAATTTTGAAGACACGACACTCAGAGAAGCTACCTTCGCTTGTCATTTCTGGTTTATTTTTAGTTTATCATTTTAAAAAAGATATAAGAATTTGAAATTCTAATACTATCACATTAAAGTTCAGAAAATAATGATACCAAACATATATACGTAGGATTTAAAATAGACCCGATTTAAAACGTGACATAAAAACGTTTCAAATTTCGGTTTTTATCTTTTTTTATATATATAGAATGGATATAAGAAGAAACTTAAAATGAAAGTTTTGAGGTTTAAAAGATAACAATATAACCGTCAACATCACAGTTTTCATAGTTTGCATAACTTAACAGACTCAAGCTCTGTCCAAGAGCCCATATGTTCGCCTCTAATGTTGAAGAAGTTCAGTAGTGAATTTTTGGAAACCTTTTATAAGTTTTTCTGTCTTTAGCTATAAAATATAAATGGATCTATAATATTTTCTATTCTAATATTTTAAATATTCCAATTTAAAGCCATTTATCTCTATGGTAATCTACTTTCACTGGCAACACCAACTAAAATTTTATATGGAGAAACATTACTACCAACTGACACATTTGTAGTATATATGTTTGCTTTATAGCGAATATTATTTTATAATTCACTTGCACATTAATATATTAATTTTGTTTTCGCAAACTAAGATCACTAATTCAATAACTATCAGTTAGTTCGTAGCATCGAAGATTCCTTTAAGATTAAGCATCTTTAATACAAGCTCGTTTAGTAGGGAATTCATGCAAACATTCTCGAGATGTGTTAGATAAGTCTATTACGAGTGCGTGCTAATCTGTAAATCTCCATGCACACAAAGCCTTATTTGCATAAGCACTCCTAAACTCTTTAAATTATGTATATCCGGATGATGTCAATAGAAGATTAGGTTCCGTCATTTGCGTTTGATTCAGTAGTCGCTTCTTAGTCATCAACTTTATGAAATTTGTACTTAATCATCAACAGTAGGTAAGAGCGAAGTTAAGTAGAGCCTTGGGTTTTGGTAATCGTATCATTTGATAGCTAAGTTGTGAATGTTTCATCATTTCTATAATTTTTGGGTATAAGTGTTACGTATTCAATTCTCATTCGATTGATGTTTAACTATACTAAATAATGCACACTCTTCTGTTGAACGGAACTTATTCTCCAGTCGTTTGAATTGACCATTCCTTTAATCTAATAGCGTTCAAGTGTTTTCTCAAAGGACGCCTTGCACTGATGGTAAACTCTGAATATTGTAGCATTTTATCTTAATAGGAGAGGAATAATACATCCTCTGTCCAAAAAGAAACCGATCTTTTCGAAAATAGAAGAAACTAGTGGCGCTACCTGTTGTATCCTTTTTGTTGTCGAAAGCGGCAACCTTCATTAATGTTGTGTCAACTGTATATGACATTTGTTTCATTAGAAGCCGAGTTATAGTGCCAAGAGTGGCAGTGTTTTGAAACGATCGGTCGCCACGATATTCATGCCGTACGCGACGAATTCTCCTATCAATCGCTTCAAAACTTCGAGATAAAACTCCCATTGACCGTTTGGCCAGGTGGAACGAATGTGGATAAAGGCCTTGGAATCGTAAAAACAAATCAGCATTGTCTTTACTTTTGACTTCTCCACGCCACATTTTTCGGATGCCCCTCTTCTGATGGGCTGCACTCAGCGCTTTGTTTCGGGCTCAAAACATCACGTTTCAACCAGAAACGATTGTTTCAATGAAGTTTGAGTCCTTACGAGCGGTTTTAATGCGATCCTTGCAGTGCCTCGAGCATTTTGTGGTCGTCGGTCAACTTGTGAGGAACAAATCGCGAATTCAATTTACGAAGGCCCACTCTCTCGATCAAAATGTTGTGCACGGTTGATTTTCGAATCCCGAATTCATCTTCAATCAATCTCACGGATGATTTCGGGTTTTCTTTGACGAAATCACGCACCTTTTGGATGTTAACCTCGCTCAGTCCAGTTTTTTGGACTGAGCGAGGCTTTTCGTCGTCCTCAAGCGTCTCACGACCACTTTGAAATCGCTTAAACCACTCGTAAACTTGAGTACGGGATAAGCATTCATCACCGTATGCTTTTTGAAGCATCTGACGAGTTTCGATAAAACGTTTACCAAGTTTAACACAAAAGTCAATCCCAGCTCTCTGTTTGAAACTCATTTTCCGACCGTTCGTCAAAACACGCAGTCACTCTTGGCACTATAACTCGGCTTCTAATGAAACAAATGTCATAAACAGTTGACACAACACTAATGAAGGTTGCCGCTTTCGACAACAAAATGACACAACAGGTGGCGCCACTAGTTTCTTCTATTTTCGAAAAGTTCGGTTTCTTTTTGGACAGAGGGTGTGGGATAAGCCTAACCATTCTAGTTATATGAAAATGAGAATTGAGCAATAGTTCTTTGATTGGATATTAAAAATATAACAAAGGTTCTGCATCCGTTAGTGATAAAACTTATTACAACCACTGGTGATTTACTGTTTCTATAGAGAATGTAAATCCATCAGATTCAACTTCTTTCGAAAGAAATTTTAATTACAAACTTAATCAAGAAAAAAAATGGACACACGCGATAAATCTTCTAGCAGTCTGTTATCTAGAAAATTTAATGCTGTTGTTCGTTTTCAAACAAATCTTTCACAACTGACACACGAAGGTGAGCCATTGTCCGAAGGCTTTACGAACAATTCTACTAGCAGACAAGACAACAATGAAAAGTCTAAAATTCAAAGACTAGACTTCATTTGATAGTTGTTATCAAGTAATCTACGGAAACCCACATGGGAGACTAATCTAATCACTTTTTGATAGCAATAAAAACTGAGTAGTTGCATTTTTCAATTGGAACAATGCTGTTGTTCTTGTTAACATAATGTGATAGGTAAGAAGGGTAAAAAAAAATCGGAAACTAAAATTCTTTATAATTTCCTTATAACTGAATATTTTTTTTTATTAACCTGCCCGTCAGTAACGGGACTACAACTTGGAATTTTCCACTCAAAAAGAAGTGCCGTAAGAAGATAGAATCATAAAGAAGAGTATGATGAGAAAACCAATATACGAAGAACACAATGAAAAGATAAGTGCATGATGAAGAACAGGACATTATCCAAAATTTACGAATACGCACTTCAAAATGTTTTTATTTTTGTGCTTTCTTTATGTTGTATAGGAATTAATGATGAAACATCATATCTAACAAAAAAGACTTTTACATACTTCATAATGTTTGCGGGTTCTGTCCCTACATGAAAGATTGCAGGTGATATAGTGAACTAATAATGTAAAAGGTTAAACATTAAGAAGCGAAAGTAAAGTGATTGAATATACGTTAATTGTTATATTTAGGAAACTGAGGGAGAAAGTTTATTGCAAAGGAGAGATAGAAGAGAAGAAACAGTATTATGTATATGATATGCATAAGATTAACAGTTTGGTTATGAAGGAGCAGTAATACTAAATGTGCATAAAGAGAAAAATATCCATTAGGATGCAGGAAATTTCATATAATTTATTTTTTTTATACGTAAATTCTGCTCACAAACTTTTTGGAGCCTCAGGATGCTACAAATTGCAGTTTTTGAGGAATATTATGAGGGAAAGCCTGGTAATCGCTTGAATAGTAGAAGAGAAATATCAGGCGCGTATTTGAAACTGATAGAGCATTGATGTTGGTGAACCGAAAGTACTCACACTGACACACACAGCAAACCATTAAGATAGTATGAAGTGTTTTTTTCATTAAGAAGTTAGTTTTATAAAGAGTTACTTGATAATGTAGGAAGACTGGATACGATGACATCTATAAATACATTTCCAATCTCGAAGGGAACTGATGTACATAGAGAGAAAGCCTTTTGTCCCCGGTTGGTGAAGAAGCATTTAGTGTGGAAAAATTTTTATTTTTTTTCACTTTAGAAACTTTTTCAGAATATTAAGACCACTAGAAACAAGATAAATTTATGTCAAACGCATACAAATTTTATTAAATGTTTAAAATGTCTGAATCTTTAAATATTTCATTGACAGATTGCACTTTACACACAGATTTCGTTTATTATTTTTTTATGTTTATTTTTATTTTTTTACTGTATCACCTTAAGTCATATTTTAAAGATAAAACCACAACATAGTGGATTGTTAGTATTGTTAAGACACCGATTTTCTATTATTGTTTTTATACCGAGCCAGGATGTAGTTGATTCCCACAAGGGTCTTAAGTGATGTTAAGTGTTCCAGTTTAGCCCCCAAGCACTTTAAAATATGGTTGTGTTAGTAGTAGCATGCACTTTCTCAAGTCTGATTATCGGTGTATTTTTAGTAAAGAAATTTTATGCGAATGAAGCCTTCACTAGAAAAGGCGATCCTGTATGTTTTATGATCTTTATTTTGAATATTCATTAATTTTGATAATCTACCCTCCACGCAGGAAACGGGGTAGTGTTACATTATCCAGAACAATGGCTCACAGAACAATTTGTATAAAAATCACTTTTATCTCGACCGACAATAGATCTTTCACCTTTAATAGTTTACGGAAGTACACAGCTACCTGCAAACATGTTCCAGCGTGTTTGCGGGTGGCTGTGTTTATCACATTTGTCTTAATCATTACGGAACCATAAATTATTATTATTATTATTACTCTCTATTGTATCAGAACCATTAACTACTATATTATTACATTTGATGGTGATCAAATGTGAACGAATATTTAGGCCTAATATGGACAGGATAATTGGAAAGAGCAAACAAAGGGAGGTGAGAATGATGCAGAGCTGTAAAAAGGTGATCACGTAACAGAAGGAAAAGCTTTCTTCTGCGGATTCATCTGCGAACAGAATGTCTCAACATGTTGAAAGTGAAAAAACGATTTGGCGATTTTGTATAAGAACAGTAATGGTAAATATCTGTAAAACATGAGAAGAAACCAGAAGCTTATATGATAGAGAGTGAAATTAATTGATGAGGGAACATCATCCATTCGAATTCTTCCAAAAAAAAAAACATTTATTATTATTTTTAATGTTTTTAGGAAAATGTATTCCATGACTTGGCTGTAGAATTGTTAGTTGTTCAGAGGTAGAATAACGGTGTAGTAAAAGAGAAAATAATATTTTTTTTTATATTGAGGATATGTCATACTTGATACATTTTTGCATAAAAAAACGCCGAAGATGAACTTCAATCAAGTGACACGGATCTTCAGACACAAAGATAATAATCAAATCTCCTCTGGAGATTAAGCTATTAATGAAATAGCTGGCGATGTGGGGGGGGGGAGAAGAATTTAAAACAAGAGGCTTTATACAATTGAAGTTGAGATATCAATTGTAGACCTGTTTTAAAGAGGAGCACTTAGGATTGTAGAAATATATATTAAAGACGTGGTTGGTTTACGTAGAGCAAGGTTTATCAAATAAAAAAAGAGGAATATGGCGTACTTTACTCCCTTATATAGAAAGAAAAGGGCAGATGAAAGAAAGGAGAGATAAAGATCCATACCCCCATCACATATCCAGTGTGACCATTGAGAAATCTCTCTCCTCCGAGTTCAACTATCACAAAGTCGAGTAGAAAGAAAATAATAATGGAACTATTATGCATGAAAGACATTTGCTAAAGCCATTTAAATACTTTGTAAATAAAACGTAACCACTTTTCACACTTTCAGGTGATATTTGTTCAAAACAATCAAATGAATCGATGACATAATTTAAAAGACAACTTCTGGATTAACAACAGACAGTTGAATCCACAGTCGCAATCATTTATTCGAGGAGCAATTGTCAGGTTTTACCTGAAGTTAAACTGCTGATCGCTTTATTTATTATTTTAGAAGGGAAGTGGGATTGGATTGGAATGTTTTGCATTGTGAACGAAGCAAACAATGACGTCATTATATTTATGTCTTTTAACTGAGCGTGTCTTAGCCAGTTTCACTATTTCGTGGGACTCAAAAAGCCGTTTCTGGATGAAAAAAATCTGACTCTAAATATGAGACCGGATACCTCAACCTTTAGTTGTCAATTCCTGATGAAGAATGTTCTTCGCAGGATTTGAACCCAGTGTTTTTTCAATTAAATATCTGTCGCCGTCACTGAGGCTGTATGAAGTAAGAGAAATGGAACAGTAATTCAATGGCACGACTTCGATGGATAAATTCCGCTCCACTGTTAAAAAGGAGGAAGAATTATGGGGTATAATCTTCAAATAGGAGGATAAAAGTAGTAGAATAAGAGAGAGAGAAAGAGAAGAAGAAGAAAAAGAAACGGGACATAAAATAGTTAACATTGTATTGTAACTATTAATTTTGTGTATTGTATTCTCTGACCTGTTATGAGAAGCCGGAATTTTCCCAGTGGAAAATCCCATCACTTCGGTAGATGAAACTGATTAAGTCTTCTTACGTTGATAAGCATCACTAGACAGGAGAATGAATTAACGCCAACCTGCCTTGATTCACTGGAGGATAATCAGCATCTACGATATTGGAATTGGGATTATTGCTAAAGAGAAGATAGCGTATTCAGAGCATGCGTTGACTAATCTGGTATTCAGATAGGCATGCGAGCAGTTGGTGTTAGTTAATGGCTTTGAATTGTTTGTGTTAGAACGCAAATTCTTTAGTATTCTCTAAGTTTTCTCAATTAGAATACTGAAAGTATTCAGGATTGATTACTTTGCTATTAAGGAAAATAAGCTGAAGAAAGATTTAAGAAACTGAAATATTGGCAGAGTGCAAACGATGACAAAACGTATAGAACAAAGAACTAGAATCTATCAGTCTAGAATTACTGAAAAAGTGAAGAAATAGAAAGAGTTGTTTGGGTGAATATTTCTAGTTCTTTCAAATTCTAGTAGAAGATTTCATGGCATTTTTCTTTCATCAGTATGTTTGCTTTCCTTAGTTACTGTTTTAATTAATTAATCAATTAGTTTCTTAGTTGTTTATACCTTTTCGACTTATTACATTTGAACGGTGATAAGAGGAGAACCATCTGAGGATGACGCACAAAACATTCCTTTTAAATGAACGCAACATTAGAACAAAATGAGTGATTTTCTACAGTGTAATGTAAAAATGTAATTTACAGATGTAACTCTTGCGGTCGGTTCTGCTTATTTTGTTTTAGTTAGAAAACTCTTGGAACAAGCAGGTTAATTTAAATTTTGATAAATTGCTATTCCGAGGATCGCGTGTTTTTAGTTATGAGAACGGATGTCGTGCATTGCGAACCTCGTCATGGCTTCAGCAAACTTTTCCTTCTGACTTTTTTACAAATGTTTCTGTAGGAGGAAAGAAAGGCGTTAGAAAGCAAACAGAACCATGAAGTCTCAGCTTTGATCTGTTTTAAGAGAATTTTGAGTAAAAATGTTTTTTTTTTTTGTTTTTTTTTCACTTTTCTTTTACATTACAAAACGCCGTATTTATTTGAGAAAAGAGAGAGAAAGAAGCAATGATAAATATGCCTTTCAATGGAATAAAAGAAATACAAATAAGATGTTTAATGTTTATTAATACTTCTTGTATACTTAGGCAAGAAAAGAAAGTTCTGTAAATAAAGATAAACTTTCGAAAAATTCAATTGAAGATGAATGCGTGTAATGATTAAAACATAGGTTCTGTAATATTTGTCTGTTCTGCTATGTTCGTAATGTGCTTCAAAGATAAACTCTCAACATGTCACCAGTAAAAAAGGCTTACATTACTAACGTCTTTCTTTTCAAATTGTTTGAAACTAAAAGAAATATACAGCTGTAATATAAAATACTAAAAGTACTGTAACTTGTTTTTTCAATTAACTAAAGTATCCCGACTGCGTTGACCTTTGATCAGCTTTACTCTTTCTGATCATATTTACCTTTGGAATTGACCTCCTAAACCTTAGAAACCTTCCTGTACTTATGCACAGGCGCGCGAGGCTCTAGCTGAGGTCCCTGAAAAATTAGGGCCAGTTTAAGGATTCTAAACAATGAGATTTAAAATTGAAGAATTAAAAGTATAAATAATTAAAAGTGAACGTAAGAAATCATGATTGTTTTCTGTTAAATTTCTTATATCACTATAATATAAGCTTATGGAAAAGGGTGTTGTTGCTTCGAGTCAATATCTAAATAGATCATATGCCCTTTTAAAAATAATAAGAATGCAAATACTATTTATTTTCCTATATTTTTTGTGTCCATGATCTGTTTGCGTTCTTGCAGCAAACAGGTATCGTTCATTTTATGTTATTAACAGGACAAAAATTATTTAAGAAACTCTTTACATCAAGAGAAACTATCAAATTTATCACCGTTATTTATTGAAAATGACGTTGTGAATAATTTGAATTATGTTGATATTATTGATACATTTGCAAAAGAGAAGTCTGCAAAAAAAACATTTCTAGTCTTTACTTAGAGGTAGTTGAACATTTGTGTTTAATATGTATTGTCTTTATAAGTTTTTTTAATAAATGTAATAAAAGTTTGTTTATCTTGATTCATTTTGTAAGGGGGGTCTTGGAGCACTTTAGCACTTCGTGTCCCCTGGCCACGAAAAGTATAAGACCTTGCCCAGATCTTTCCAGCAAAAGACTCTTCGAGACCAACTGAGTTATGGAAGCTCTGTTGATTCAACTATTATCCTCTATTTATTTCTGTTCTATGTCAAACCTTTCAATTCGTCAATTTTTTTTGTTTTGTTTTTTAATTTTTATTTATTTTTTTATTGATTCTAAAGAGAAAAAAAAACTGAAGAAATTATCACAGAATTCAAACCTAAGTCGACCCCAAAATGCCCTAAGTTGTTGTCTTTGAAACAAGACAACAACTTGTCTTGCTTCAAAAAGAAGCAAACCATTCATAGCTATTAATGGGAAGTTGATTCTGTATTTAGTAATAGGGAAAAAATCCACATTATTAGCTTAACAATTATGATAAAACGAAAAGAAAATCCGATTGCTATGAGTTGAAAAAGAAAAAACTCTTATCAAAGCATCATTTCGTTTTCATGAATTTTTTTTAAGATTAAAAAACCGATATCAAAGGATCTTACGTAAGATACCTTTAGCATTTCTATTCGGACCAATTTTCTTGGTATTTCCAATAAACCAGTTCGATTTTCCAATCATCCACTCGCTATATCTACTGCAGATATTCACTTTGTCCTTACCTTCAAAAATCTTTCTTCAGCATCTTAGTCAAAAGCAACAGATTGGATCATTGCTATCCTCGGTAAAGATCTCATTGCAAGCCTCATTAAATGTGGAAGGCAATCGCTAAAGGACTGATCCTTTTTTTTCATCGGTAAAAAAAAAAATAAAGACAGAAAGAATGGTTGATTTGGACTCACGGTATAACTGCTTTAGAAACTGAGCGTGCAAACATACGCTCGTGTGTGTGTGTGTGTGTGTGTGTGTGTGTGTGTGTGTGTGTGTGTGTGTGTGTGTGTGTGTGTGTGTGTGTGTGTGTGTGTGTGTGTGTGTGTGTGTGTGTCTTGAGCGAGTTAATTCATAAGATATTTTCTTCAGATAACAGCAATTACCTTAGCTTAATTGATTTCCCGTTAGCATAGATTTTGCCCGAATCTGTGCCCGCTCTTCTTCTTGTGGCTCTCGTGATAAAGAAACGGGAGATTCCGCTAGCCGACATGTTAGCAGTCGAGTCGAATGGTCGGTAATGAAAAGTCAACAAGAAAATTAACGAGGCTGAGGAAATTAAAAACGTGTTGCTCCTTCCTAATTCTACGTAATTGTGTTGATAGATCTTCGCTGGTAATCACTGCAGAGCAAAGCTCTCCCCCCCCCCTTTTGAAAGACAGAGAGAGAGAGAGAGAGAGAGAGAGTGAACGTTAACGGCATCAGTGGAATGAAATTAGGAAGCCGAACACGATGAAATTGTCAAATGTCAATAAATGAGTAGTTTGTAGCAAGTAATTCCAAAACAAGACCAGGTATAATTGGATGCGAAATAACCAAAAACAACGAAATAAATATTTTAATAAAATTATTTCAATAATTGGTTTTAATTTTCACCACGAAATATTCAAAAATGATAACAAAAAGTTAAAATCTGTGCTCAGGTTTGCTGCTCAGTAAAGCTTCTCTACTTTAAGTCGGAAGCTCAATATAGCTTCTGTTTTAAGTAGTTCGTTTTAGCACTTTAAAAAAACGGAAGCTCTTTTAGCTTTTTTTTAAAAAAAACCTGTTGTAAGTTTTTAAAAACAGATACTCTTTTTAGCGTTTTTTAAACAGCTTTTTTTAAAAAAAACCGCTCTTCTCAGCATTTTAAAACAATTGTTTTTTAAAAGAGCTCTATTAAGCTTTTTTTTAAAACAAAACCTCTTTTTTAGCTATTTTTAAAAGGCAAAACTTTTTTTAAACACTTGGAACACCTGTTAAAATTTTTCAGTTTTAACAGGTGTTCCAAAAGCTTTTCACACTTTACTAAAAAAAAAATTCGCCCACTTTTTTTTAGAAAAATAAAATGGGGTAAATATTTTTTATTAAAAAAATAAGACCATATTTGAACAGAAGTGTAAACCATTTTAAGCCGAAAGGGTCAGTTCTTTTCTAAATAGAAAGTCTACATTTTTATCGAAATCCTGATGCACAGTTTTAGAACATTTCACAGACGAATATTAAAAATACACGCAAAAACATCTCAAGTGCATTAAGAACAATTTCTAGACCTGAAATCCTTAAAATATGCCACTCGAAAAACCTGCAGATTGTTGAAGTTACCTGAACAGAACCCACACCCAACATTAAGAAACACCATTAAGAAATGTACGTCTCAAAGAATCGATTCGATTGAAGCAAAGACATTAAGGTTCATGCAGCTGCCTAAGACATTTCTATTAGTTTCTTCATCTTCTCCTCTTCTTTCTCTCGCCCTGGGGAAGAACAAAATACGCTTATGTCCCAGAAAACCGGTTAATGTTCGGTTTCTTCGGCTAATTGAGTGTTTCCGTGTCGATGTTGGTGACGTAGCGCGCTATGCAGCAATGTGCACCTGCTGGTCCACCTCACTTTGTCGCTATAATGCGGTATTTAGCAAACGAAAAAAAGAAACAAAATGATGGAGAAAGAATGGTTTAGAGAGACAGAACAGAGGAAAAATATAATCGAATTCTATTTAGCTACTATTAGCTTTATCAAGTAATATATGATCTCATAATTATGGTTTAAGTATATGATTCATTCGTTTTATTTTTTCAGAAACGGTCTTACGACTACAGATTGTTGGTAACTTTAGCAGCTTTATTTTTACACCCGTAAAATATGCAAATTATACCCTACTTCCATATGCAAATTATACTCTACTTCCATTCTTTTGTGCTCTGTACGAACTAATTATGGGTCCCTTCAAATTTTTACTACGGAGACATTCATCCCTCCCAAAATTACCAGTTTTTAATTTTCATTCACAGATAGCGTGGTTCCTTTTTTTCATATAAAAATGCATAATAAGCATTGTTAAGTAAAATAATTAAAACATCTTATGTTTTATTGCATTTTGGCATACGTTTTCTGCATCAGATTACACATATTTTGGTTAAGGAATTACACAGGTGATATTAGAGTATAATCCTTGAAAACATTTAAAATATTGTTTATTATTGTGGGAAAATTTTTAATGAGCATTTTTCGTAAATACATTTGTGAGTACGTTTAGAAGGTTCTCTATATTATCGGATCAAAATTCGTCAACTCTAATGGACAATTTTGCTTAATAATATTAAATGTAATTGTACACTGCACAGTACAATCTTATTGTAGAGTTGTTTGTCTTCTAACAGTTTTGTAACTCCATATCGAACTCTTTCATTGTCTATTCCATCTTGCTAACTTTGCTCTTAGCGACTCATTTCATAAATTTCTAAAATTGTTCCTTTTTTTTATTGGACGTTGTCAAAGTACTGCATTTTACATGTTTCATCCTTTACTATATTATTTATAATGTAAATAGAATATTTCACCGTTCTGCTTCAAATGTTTTCCCCATCCAACTTAGTTGCTTTTTTCCATTGATTAAAGTGTAGGCAATTATCAACAGCAATTGATTAATCGATATTGTAAATTGCAGAAAATTATATCAACAAGTGTTGCTTCTCTTGTTCGTTCAAACAAAGGGCTGCATCCTAGGCAACGTCTGACTAGAAAGACGTACTCATTATCTTGGAAAAATTATTGATTTCTTACTTATTTACAAAAGTTTTCAAATCTCTAGAGAAGCCAATTACCTGGAGTTTGATTCTTATCGATCCATGTTGGCAGAACGAATTTCCTCAACGTACTCCAAACATGAAAGAGCATTTTGTTGAATCTATTTTTTTAAAAAAAAAAAAACGTTATCGCAAGCAAAAGAAATTATTTTTGTATTATTTTATTCACTTGAAATGTATAAAAGATTTTTTTTCCTTCAAGTTTATACTCTCCTTGTTATTATTACTAATGCGATTTTGGAAAAGAATTAAAAATAGTTTATTCTTTCTTGCGGTCTACCACGCCGTTTAAGTCTTCAGATTCCAAATTCGTTCAAGAGAAAAGACATTGCTTAAACTTCTAAGTGCGTAACAGATTCGATCTTATTAAGTAGTCTTTAGAAATTCGCTCAAAACAACAACGATTTGTATCTGCTTGCTTGAACTATCCAAATCAATATTTAACTAGCACAATTAGTAAACAAAAAATTAACGTTAATCGTTAAGTATGTTTTTATATTATTATCAAGAAAGAATCAAAAAATAAAAATTAATTCTTGCCAAGAAAATTGATATTCCGCTATAGGTAAGACGTGATAGAAATTGATTGAAATCCTTTCACCTTGTTAACGACAAATTAATATCATCTGTACACTCCATAGAGTGATTGATTATGCAACTTCCGCTAGGAAGCCTACAATGCATCCTTATTACAGTATAGGATTTTTTTAAAAATATATGCTAATCACATTGATAGATTAAAGCTGATTAAGTGTCAAGTAGGTAATTAGAATTCTCACTAGGTAATGGTTAAAGTGTTTGGCTTTGCGCACGCCAAGAGACAGAAGGAAATAGAAAGCAGAAAGTGATAGATAAATGTGTTCGATCGCACATATTTACCCAATTCTTTATATGTACGCGTAAATAAATAAATAAATATATAGATAAATAGATAGATATTTAAGGATTTTAGAAAACTAAATCATTTATATAAATACTGTAAGTTATGTTGCAGGCGATAATGCATTGCGCTATGTTGGTGATATTTGTACCTGATTTTGGTAGAATTAGGGATGTTGATGCTGATGATTCTTATATGATTTTGTTATGTATGAGTTTTTTTTTTTTTTTTAATGAAGGGTCGCCCCACATGCTTAAGTATGTTTTCACATTTTGCATTCTTTTTCATTCATTTTTTGCATTTTTACGTTCTTTGTTAATATGTTTTCTCATTTTTAAGTTTCGTTTAGCTTTAATATCTTTCATATTATCTAATAATAATAATAATTGCAATTTCTATTTCTAACGTCTTTTTCTTTTGCGTCAGATTTTCATTATATCCACTATCTTACTACAAAAGATGAACATGATTTCAACCAACTCGAGATCTTTTATTATTAAAAAAAGGCTGAATATGCGAGGTCTCTCTTTATCTTGGATATGCTAGGGTGCGTTCAAAATTTCCTCTTCAACACGAATCTCTTTTCACACCGTTTTTCAATTCTTGTTTTGATACCTTTCTTATCTACTATGCTCTGTTGTCTCTTTGTTAATATTTTTTCTCATTTTTTAAGTTTCTTTTAGCTTTAATATCGTTAATATTATCTATATAATAATAATAATAATAATAATAATAATAATAATAATAATAATAATTGCAATTTTTATTTCTAACGTCTTTTTCGTTTGTCTCTGATTTGCATTACTTTCAAAAGTTTTGTTGTTTTATTATTCTCTCTCTCTCTCTCTC